>NW_016808764.1:4633851-4644691 GCF_001698545.2 Rhinopithecus bieti
TATATATATATATATATGATGCTTAGGACTTTGTAAAAAATGAAAAGCACCAATATATATTAAGCAACAAAGTAATTAAATTTGTAGTTTTGAAAGACCACTTGTTCGAAATCTAGAGTAGTATTTGGAAGGGTAGAGAAGCTGCAATCAGGAACCTAGTCCAAGAGCTACTTAAATAGGCAAAATGAGATGTGATGAGGGGATTATGGGGGTTATAATTCAAGATGATATTTGGGTGAGGACACAGCCAAACCATATCATTCTGCCCCTAGCCCCTCCCAAATATGTCTTCACATTTCAAAACACAATCATGCTTTCCCAGCAGTCCCCCAAAGTCTTAACTCATTTCAGCATTAACCCAAAAGTCCAAGTCCAAAGTCTCACCTGAGACAAGGCAAGTCCCCTCCACCTATGAGCCTGTAAAATCAAAAGCAAGTTAGTTACTTCCCAGATACAATGGGGATACAGGCATTGGGTAAATACACCCAAGTGGGACAAACTGGCCAAAACGAAGCGGTTACAGACCCCACGCAAGTCTGAGATCCAATAAGGCAGTTATTATACCTTAAAGTTCCAAAATGTTTTCTTGTTGACTCCATGTCTCACATCCAGGTCACGCTGATGCAAGAGGAACACTCCCACAGCCTTGAGCAGCTCTGCCCCTGTGGCTTTACAGGATACATCACCCCTCCTGGCTGCTTTCACAACTGATGTTGAGTGTCTGCGACTTTTCCAGGCTCATGGTGCAAGCCGTCAGTTGATGTAGCATTCTGGGGGTCTGGAGGAAGGGGGCCCTATTCTCACATCTACACTAGGCAGTACCCTAGTAGGGGCTCTGTGTGGGAGCGCCTACCACACATTTTCCCTTCTGCACTGCCCTAACAGAGGTTCTCCATGAGGGCTCTGTCCCTGCAGCAGACTTCTGACTAGATATCCAGGCATTTCTATACATCTTCTGAAATCTAGGTGGAAGTTCCCAAACCTCAATTATTGTCTTCTGCTCACCCGCAGACTCAACACCATATGGAAGCTGCCAAGGTGTGGGGCTTGCACCCTCTGAAGCAACAGTCTGAGCTGTACGTTGGTCCCTTTTAGCCTTGGCTGGAGGGGCTGGAATGCAGGGCACCAGTTCCTGAGGCTGTACACAGCAGGGGTTCCTGGATCCAGCCCAGGAAACCATTTTTCCCTCTAAGGTCTCTAGGTCTATGATGAGAAGGGCTGCCAAGAAGGTATCTGACTTGTCCTGGAGACATTTTCCCCATTGTCTTGGCAATTAGCATTCAGCTCCTCCTTACTTATGCAAATTTCTGCAGCTGGCTTGAATTTCTTCCCAGAAAATAGGTTTTTCTTTTCTACCCCATCATCAGGCTGGAAAATTTTCAAACTTTTATGCTCTGTCACCTCTTGAATGTTTTCCTACTTAGAAATTTCTTCCACCAGATGCCTTAAATAAATCATCTCTTCAAGTTCAGAGTTCCACAGATCTCTAGGGTAGGGGCAAAAAGCTGCCAGTTTCAACCTTCACTCCAGTTTCCAACAAGTTTCTCATCTCCATCTGAGACCAAGTCAGCCTGGGCTTCATTTTCCATATCACTATCAGCATTTTGGCCAAAGCCATGCAACAGGTCTCTAGGAAGTCCCAAACTTTCCCACATCTGCCTATCTTCTTCTGAGTCATCCAAACTGTTCCAACCTCTGCCCATTACCCAGTTACAAAGTTGCTTCCATATTCTCAGGTATCTTATAGCAATGCCGCACCACCTTGGTACCAATTTATATTATTAGTCTGTTCTCATATTGCTATAAGGAAATACCCAAGACTGGATAATTTATAAGGAAAAGAGGTTTAATTGATTCACAGTTCCACATGGCTGGGGAAGCCTCAGGAAATTTACATTATCACTGAAGTCACCTCTTCACAAGACAGCAGGAGAGAAGTGCCAGCAGGGAAAATGCCAGGTGCTTATAAAACCATCAGATCTCATGAGAACTCACTCACTTTCACAAGAACAGCATGGTGGAAACTGTCCCATGATTCAATTACCTCCCACTCACTCCCTCCTATAACACCTGGTGATTATAGTTCAAGATAAGATTTGGATGAGGACACAGCCAAGCCATATCAGTCATTCAAATTTAATGATCCAATGACTCATCAAAAACAAAGAACAGGTAGTTATCTTCTTACTATATGTACTGTGAAGTGTCCAAATAAGTATGTTTGTAATTCATTAAACAAATGTCATCGGTGTTGAGATAAGCTTGTGAGTCATTATAGTATACATATTCTAAGCCAAAGTTGTATTAAAGATTGGCCAGGGCTATTGTTTAGAAAAGTAAAGTAAGAACAATGAGAATATGAAAGAGATATATATATATGTTCATTCTTCATATATATAAAATATACATAAACATATATATTTATATATGTTTATATATATGAATAATGAGCAAAAATATGGAAGGTAGAAGGTGAGGAAGGAAAACAAATAGGAAATACTACACAAGGAGTAAAAGATCTAGATGATTACAAATGTCAAAAAATAAAAGTTCTAAGGATTAAATGGTCAATGGTATCAAATCTGCAAAGTGGCAGTAGTATACAGATTTTATAATGTACAGTGAATTTTTGGCATTAGCGATTACTAGAGATACTTCCAAATGAAGAGAAGTGAAATAGTTAATGTGAGTCATGATGGTGAAACTGACTGCAGTGAACACTGGCAGGATTGGGAGATGAAACATATAAATTGTAAAAATGACTCAAACTTGGAAATTGAAAAGTTAAGGTTATAAACTAGATCCATGATGTTTTTAGTGTATAAGACAGACTTGTGCAACTGTATTTGAGCCCAAAGTGCAGTTGAAGAAAAAGTAATAAAAGAAGACAGGATCATGAGACTCATATCCACTTACTACTCAAATTTTGTTGTCCGTGGTGGGTGTGTTGCCTTAAAGTTTTTTATTACAACTATTTCATTGAGAAATGGTGTATCCCCTTTTATTCACTGCTGTGAAATATTTGAGCATACATATTATGTATACTTTCAATGAAGAAGTTTTGATTATGTCACATTGCTACTCAGATATGGAGTATCCCTACCGACCAAGGATTGATTCCTAGTCACCTGAGAGACCCTTGGTGTCTCTCTGCTTTGATCATATGTGGTGAGCTTGAGCCCTGATATGATCATCTGAGGCCATATGAAAAGAATTGGTTTCCTTCAGGATGCATTGGGACTTGAGACTGTGGGCATGAAAGGCACCTGATACTTCATAGACATCTCCACAGTCTGACCATAAAATCCCCACATCTGCCAAACACGGGTAGTATCACCCTTTTGACTCCTTTTCCAGAGGGGATATAATAGAATTTTCTCATTTAAAAAAATCCAACTATGACTATTAGAAAGTACTGTAGGAAGGTCAATGTTTCTTTGCAGTACTTAATGGAATAGTTGAATATGCTAAAATTTCTACACTAGAAAGCCCTACATGCCAACTTCATGAATGTGAGATATTTGCCACAACAACTGGCAATCATTTCAAGGTTTTTATTTGCTTTCAATGTTGTCAGTCCCTAGACAAGACTCATGACATATTCCCCTATTTACTAAAGTGACTCATGACTAAGGGAAAAGGAAAACCAGTAGGAAGTTTACTGATGGCCCATGCTAATGATATTTGTCCTCTGCTTCCCTGACATTGTTCAAACTTCAGGCTCTAGTAGCTTTTGCAACTGACTCTCTTTATAGCCCTGATAGTTTTTCCCTAACTAATGTAATTGAAATCAGAAAATACTACTAAAAAAATGAATGCTTTTATTCCTCTCACTGTCTCTAGATTCTGTGAGTAAGTAATCGTGGAAGAGCGGCAAAGGAACTAGGATTGTAATGAGGTCATCTTGAGGCCTAGTGACTTTGAGCAAAGTGCTTCTCCTCCCTGCACACAATTTTCCTCCTCTGTAAAAGGAAGGGGCTCAATTAAAAGATCTCAAAGGTATTTTTATGTTAAACATATATAAATATATAAGCCTTTGATTGCCTAAGTATCTGTAAACTTAATTTTTCTCACAGAAGTTTTGCTCAAGGAAGATTGGCACTTTAAATATGACTGTGTCATTCATATGGATCTGCTCTCATAGTTTCAGTGTCACTACTACTGTGACATGACAGCTGCTTAACCTCCTTATTAATGCCTATTAATGTGTCATTGATTTATTTGTGTGCTTAAAATCAGCAAATCTCAGACGTGTGGGACTAACAGAAGAGTGTAGCACTGTGTGTTAGAAAATCAAGGAAATCAAGTCTAGGTTATGTCACAGAGCAGGTACTTGCATAATGTAACCTCTCTATGTCTCAGTTCTCACATCCATAAAATTAAGATAGTTATACCTATACTTAGGGTAGCATGAGAATTACATGAAATCATATATGTGGAGAATGGAGCACAGTACCTAGACAGTATTAAGTATCCATAAGAGCCTAAATTTTTGTTCGTTTATTTTGTGGCTTAGTATTCAAGCTGGCAAAGTCCATAAGATCAATAATTATCCAGTTCTCAAATAAAATTCTTATCAAATTTAGGCTAAATGAATATTTGTCCTTCCTCACTAGTCTGACTCAGGATTCAGAGATATGAAGTCATTGGAAAACACTAATGATATTTATCCCCCAACATACACAGACAATAATATAAATGACTTTTAATGTTTGTCATTAAATACTATGCAAGAAATTATTCTTGACAAATATATGTTTATGATGATGGAATCCAGAATTTTTGATCCAATGTTATAACTACTATCCTTTGACAGTTATTAGATTACTTATTTTAAAAATATGTTTATTGCATAGATCTATATTTCTTAAATATTGCCCAGCGATTCTTCATTACAGAAACATTCGAATACATGTTGCATTAGGACACATATTGATATTGCCTTCTATTTTAATGCAAAATTCATTTACAAAATAACTGAAAGGTATGTATTAGTGTCTCCGCTATTAAGTTCCATATCATTATGTAATATTTATTCTTGCAAAAAACTCAGTCCATATGATCACAGTTCCTAAGATTATGGCTATCTGAACCTCCTTTCATAGGCCACATTAACTTTGGTTCATGATGAGAATGCATTTCCCATAGCCCATCCTGTTATGCATTCTTACTTTTGACCCTGGGCATTAACCAATGAACAGCTAGTTACTAGCAATTCAGGGTGTGAACTGCAGCAAAATTATTCCCGCAAGGTTCCCAACAGCACTTTCATATTTGATTGAAATGTCTTTGTGTCAGAACGTTAAAACTGCTTGAGACATTCACCAAAGCTGAAGTTCGCAATCTGGATAATAGACTGTTGAGAAGGAAAATCATTTTTTATCTCAATGTGGTCAAACCAACTAAAGTAATCTATTGTTTTATGTCTATGGAGAAGTATCTTCTCATTTTAATTTCATTTTAAATAATAATATAAAGGAATTGGAATAGTTTACATTTCCCATTGCATCATCTTCCAATATTATGACTCAAACTATGTTTGAGTAACTTTTATATAACAGATTCCATGGGTTTTTAAAGTAAGTAAATGCTTCTGTCTGGAGGTAAGTAAGCAAAATTCTCCTATTCAGTGAATATGTAGGATACTGACATCATGATAGAGGCAGTCAGAGGAGAACAGGGAAGGCAGTAACAATTGTTCTGGTTATATATCTTCTTATCAGCTTCTTGCCCTCAAAAGAAACAGGGAAGAAGTGGTCATGTATGTCCATCCTGCCCACACAAATAAAAGTACAGAAGCTCCTCAATTTATGGTAGGGCTACATTCAGATAAATTCATGGTAAGTTGAAAATTCATTTAGTGCTGGCAGCACAGCATACAGTTCCTGATTTACAATGGTTCAATTTAAAATTTTTTGACTTTACAATGGTACCAAAGTGATACAAATTCAATAGAAACCATAACCTTCTTGACTTACAATAGGTTTATGTCCCAATAAACCCATCATAAAGTCAAAAAATCTTTGAACCATTGAACCATATTAAGTTTGGAACCATCTGTACTTCTATTTCCTTTGTGAAGATAGATAGGAACAGTAAATAAATTGCCAATTTGAGTATAAATTAGAGGGGTCTAAAACCTCCTTCCAAAAGCAAAATATTTTTTGTCTAAATCACAGGTGTGGCTGATTTCTCTGGAATCCCCTCCCCTCAGCTACTCTAATAATATCATAATTCTTTGGTTCTCTGTCCTCTCATTACTATATTCCACTAAGGTCTTAAGAAAGAAGTGTATCATTAATAACTAGATAGAAAACAGGCTCAGAGAGTTCAGTAGACATTAACCTATCTCACTGTCCAGGTCTTTGATCTAACAAATGTTTAATTAGCAGCAATTTTGGCCAGACATTGTGCCTGGGGCAGGGGATTCCAGAGTGAATGAGACACACGCACTCCTTTCCAGGAGTTCAAAATTTAAGGCAATTACTATCCTTATAGAAAGGAAAATTGATCACAAATGTTAACACGTTAGGTTTTGTATGTTAAAAAGGCCTGGATAGAAATCACAGCTTACCATAGTTCCACTTGTATGACTTGAAAAGAATGACTGAACTCTCTGAGCCTCAGTTTCCTCTCTCGTTACTAATGATGCATTTCTTTCCCAAGATCTTAGTAGAATATAGTAATGAGAGGACAGAGCACCAAAGAATTACAATATGATCAGAGTAGCTGAGGGTAAGACACTCCAGAGAGGTCAGGCACAGCTGTGGTTTAGATGTAAAATATTTAACATTGAGGACTGAGCTGAGATTTAATACATGAGAAAACATGTTGGCTCATCAAAAGTGTGTCTAAGGAATAACATGAGTCACGACTATAGGACCTTTGGTAGACTCTTCAGAACTGATGTCAATTTCAAAGTCCGGAGATACCAAGTAAATTAAGCATGAATCTTAGGTACACTGTCTAAATCTTAGGTACACAGATCTTAGGTACACATGGATCTTAGGTACACCTTTTAGACAATATAGTCAGGGCCCAGGGTGTTATTTCAGCCTCTGGTTGTTTATGCTTGATGTTTCATGCTACTTTGTTAAGTCTTACTGCCTACAAATGAGACCAAGCCAATAGTTCAGGAGTTAATAACTACATTTAAAATTTGTGAACGTTGGGGTACATTGGGGTATTGGGGGGAGCACAAAAAAATAAAGAGATCAGTTGAGTGTAACAGCCATTGAATTTTTAAGAGAACATGGTAATCTTGTGAGTTCATCCTGAGGCTGGTATTTACAACCTGGGAAATCTAAGGAAAGGGAAAGTTCTCAAGAAAATACTCAGAAGGAAAGACTACATGTCATCATCTGATGACAAGGAAGGATCCGTAACTTCTTGAGAGAATATGACTGTCTAGTTGTCTTCTGGATTTGAACTCCCCACCCTTAAGCTGGTTGCCTCCTGTACCATCTGACCTTAGAAGTCCATACTGTATGCCCACATCGAGGATAAAACAAAGATATAGGGATCATAAAGAGGTTAATATTTGTTCATCTTAGAATAGTAAACCTGCATTTTTTATCATTTTAATTCTTCTTTGGAAGAAATAGCTAACATTTCTCTTGGTGGATCACACGTTCTTTACTCATAGCTATATGTCTCGGCTGTGATTGACCTTACTCACAGCTGTAAGGATAGATTCTGAATAGCATATGACTTATTTCTCAAAGTAAGGATCACTAACCACATGAGGAGGATCACCTGGAAACCTATTAGAAACACTGTGTCCTGAGCCCTGCACAGGCCTACTGAGTCAAAGTCTCCCGTTTGATGGGTTCCCCAGGTGAGTTGTACAAACATGAATTATTGTAGCCCAGATCTAAAGCAGTGGTTCTTAATTCTGGATAGACACTGAAATCACTCAAGGGCTTTAAAATATGCTAATGCTTGAGTTCCACTCACAGATGGACTAGCTTACTTAGTATAAGGTAGGCCCCAGCATAAGTAGTTTTAAAACCTGTGCAGGTGATCCTAATGTACAGACTTGTTGTTGTAACATTACTTGATTGTAATGATTTCCAACCACTTAGCTTACTTTGCCCCTACCCACCACGTGCAATGATTGCTTCAGGTGTAGGAAGTCAACCTTATCCGACCAGTAAGAGGTTTACCCTGGGCATTTGTGGCATTCTGAGAGAAAGATAATCTCTCTCTTCCAAACTGAAGATGAAGCCAAAAATACATGATTCAGAGCAGCTGTTCACATCTCGGGACAAGGATCATGATCATACATGCCTGAGAGCAAAACTAACAATGAAAGAGAACAAAGCTGAGCAGAGAGGTGGAATGAAGTGGTCCCGGTGATATTTTCCGAACCCTGCTTTAAGTCATTTCTGAAACTATTTAAGGTTTGCCTTTGTAGTTATGTGAGCTGGTAAATTCCTTTATGGTTTACAATCATTTGGTTGGTCCTTTGCAGCAGAAAGTGCCTTACTTGATACACAAGCTAGTGATAAACTCAGATAAGCCTTCTTGCTAGATTCAATCTCAACAGAAAAAATATGTCAATGGATAACGAAGTTATAGAATGTTAACATGTTTTGGGTTTTGAGTCCAACATCCTTCATAACTGAGAATGCAAAGGGCTGTAATGTACTAAGAAAGTTTCTCTATAAGTAAAGAACAAGGCTGGTTTGTAGGAGCTGATTGCAGAACAACACGGTAAGAACCCTATGTCTTTACAGAAGATTTTCACCTTTCTCTTTGCAAGCGTCTCTACTACCCTGACATTTCTCCTTTCCATTAGTAGCTTGGATAGTTTAAATATCTAAGTTTTGAAGTTTTTTCATCATTTACTAAAATGTGCTCTAACAATAAACAGCAGCTTGGTAAATGAATACACAACTAAAGGAGTCCTTTGATCAAGTAAATTTGGAAAGCGCTTTTTAATAATCTCTGCCTCCTCAGGGATCATTTTAATTCACTTAAGGTTCTGATAAATGCTTTAGTAAAGATTCCTGTTTAAATCACCCTCCTCTATAAATAGACGTATTAACATAACAGCTCTTTGAACTGAAGTTTTAGAATTCAGTTGATGTCTATTAATACGGCTTTAGATGAGTTTAAATTCCTAAGAAATGTCTGGGTTCAGTTTCTCCCAAAGCTCTATCTGAGAAAAATATTTGTATAAAATGATTTATTTAGGAGATAATTTCAGAGAGCAGAACAAAAAAAGGGAGTGGATAAAGGAGGAGTGGGAGAAAAAGCCAAGAGATTATGCAGATTGATGAGTGAGTTACTACCTAACCAGGTTTCCACCTTGCTGGGATGGTTAGAAACTTGAATTTGAGGGTTGCTCTGAGTGTGTTATATGTCCTTTACTTCAGATATGCTCTGAACATTGCTGAGCAGGCCTCGTGTTACTAGCAAAAACCCTCAGCCAGAGAAGCAGAGAGACACAGAGCTTAGAATCTCTCAGTATTCCATGAACTGCCCCATTCCTGTGGAGACCTTACTAGTAAGCAGAAAGATAAAGAAGCTGAGCATGGACATGTGTACTACAGGGAGTGTCAAAGGAGATCATGTATGTTTTTGTCTATTTTTAATTGTTTAGATTTAGATACATCCCAGCCAACTAGCACCTTCGGTAAACTTAATAAACCATCTGGGAGTGATGAAAAAATGGATAGAAGGTACATATGAAGAATGATAAAATACAGGGAACTGTATACTGGAATCTTGACAAATATGAGAATTTTGGAAACAATCCTGCAAATAAGTAAACATGCTATTACTTATTTTTTTTTTAAATGTTGCTCTGTATGTTACATTATGAAGATTGCACCATTAATATGTAAATATGTCAGTATGAGAGCACATCTCTCAACCCTATAGGATTTTCTGATTGTAATAAATTCTGCTAGGGGATCTGATGATTAATGATCCTCTCTGTTATCCCTTAAGGTGAATTCAAACTAATTAGTAAGTTTCGCACACATAGGTCAGCAAATATTCATTATTGTTTACTAACCTTCTTTTTTCACCTTGGGGATGCAGTTCAGAGAAAAAAAATTGTTCTACTTCTATGTTAAAAGCTTGGCTTAGTACATTTTTAAAATAATTAGTAGATTCCAATAAAACATGATGAGATTAACCCTTTTATGAGTTGTTTTGCCCCAATAATTTACCAAAATATGTTGCTAGAAGAGTTTTAAAATAAAGAATAGAACAAAGGTATATAAAAATGATCTGAGGTTCCAAGTAGTGTGTGGTAAACCTGCTACATATTTTAGTATGTAACATATTTTGTATTTGAATAACATACATTTATAGCATGAGAATTTTAACTATTCTGTGCCAAATCATTTAAAGATAACTGGAGCCAACTACTCAAAATTCTATAAAAATTTGAATGGATAAATAAAATATGGTATATTCACTCAGTGGTAAACAATACAGTGCTGAGAATGAACAATCTAGGAAATGTATGCAAAAAGAGAGATGAATCTTACACACACGATGTTGATTAAAGGAAGCCAACATAATGGTACGTACTATAACATTCTGTTTATATTCAGTAAAAAACAAACAGGTACAACTAATCTATGCTGTTTCAAGAAAGAATGGTGGTTATCTTTATGAGAGTAGCAACTTCTAAAATGTTGATGTGAATTGATTTGAATGTTGGTCACACGGGGTGTTCATTTTTTCTGGTTTTGAAGTTGTCCACATACTAAAGCTACCTATAATTATATTTTATATAATATATATGATATATACTTATATATAACATTTAAAAAATAAAAACAATACACTTACCAAAGCAATTATTTTGCAACCTTCACTA
>NW_016808764.1:4646644-4722332 GCF_001698545.2 Rhinopithecus bieti
GTTTTCAAAGGGAATGCTTCCAGTTTTTGCCCATTCAGTGTGATATTGGCTGTGGGTTTGTCATTGCTTTTCTTTTCATTTCTTCAATTACCATTACCACTAGTACCAATAAAAGCTGAATATTTATCTCTTAAGGCATCTTGGCACAGTAAGTTTGTTTTTAATTGTATTTTATTGTGTTAAAGACAGTTAACAGGAGATCTATCCTCAACACGTTTGTAAGCTTCTAATACATTGTTGATGATAGGTGCAATGTTACACAGCAGATCTCTAGAGCTTGTTCATTTTGCTTGACTGAAGCTTTATGTCAGTTGATAAGTAACTCCTCATATCTCTCTCTCTCCAGCCTCTTGTAAATACCATTCCAATTTTGATTCTAAAAATTCAACTATTTTAGATACCTTATGTAAGTGGAATCATGCAGCATTTGTCTTTCTGTGACATGTTTAATTTTCCTTACCACAATGCCCTCAAGGTTCACTCACATCGTTACATTTTATAACATCCTTTATTAATGCTAAATAGTATTCCATGGTTTTTGGATATCATAGTTTCCTTATCCATTCACACATCAATTGATATTTAGGTTGTTTCCATAACTTGGCTATTGTGAATAGTATACGATGAATATAGGAGTGCTAATGTCTGTTTGAAATCCTGATTTCAATTATTTTGGATAAATATCTAGTAGCGGGATTGCTGATTCATATGACAGTTGTTTTAATTTTTAATAAACCATCATATTGTATTCCATAGTGGCTGTACCCTTTTGCATTCCCGCTGGTATAATCGGAATGTGTCCCCAAATTTCATGTGCCAGAACACAAATCTCTGAAGCAACAGTACTAGGAGATGGGCTTAATAAGAGGTGATTAATTAATGTTCACCTTGTGGGAGTGGATTAGTTACTGCGAGAGTAGGTTTCTTATAAAAGTGAGTTTAGCCTCCCCTGTGCTCTTTTGCTGTCACAGTCTCTTGCCCTTCTACTTTCTCCCATGAAATGATGCAGCACAAAGACCCTGGCTAGATGCCAGTGCCATGCTCTTGGAGTTTTCCAGTCTCCAGAACATGAAGCCAAATAAATGCCTGCTCTGTATAAATTACTCAGTCATTGGTATTCTGTCACAGGAACACAAAACTAAGACATAAACCAATGCTGTGCAAGGGTTCCAATTTTTCCACATTCCTGTCAATTGTCTTTCTATTTTTTCTATAATAGTCAACTTGACAGATGTAAGGTGGTATCTTGTATTTTTGGTTTGCATTTCCCTGACGATTAGTGACATTGAGTTTTACACACACACACACACACACACACACACACACACACACATAACTTCTGATATGGTGTCATATCAGAATAAGTAACAAGTTATTAAAGTATGAGTTATACTTTATTATATCTAGTAAATAGCCATAGCCCTTCCTTTTTGATAACTTTTTATGTAAATTCCTCAATTCTGAACCAGAACTGTATAAAATTAAAATCTTGACGTTGCAAAGGATAAGATCATCAGGTGTCATTTCTGATCATATTTGAGCAGTGTTCTCAGCAGTTAGAGGGCCTTCAATAAGTGATTTAACTGTCTCTTTTCTACTTGACTTCATTTGGCTCAGACTGAAGATATTTTTGAATCTCATAATATGTTGATAGCAAGAAATGTTTCTGTACAACAAGAAAAGCTTTATTTATGTAATTGCAAGTACTAGGTCAGCAATAACCTATGTGTTAGGCTTATATTGGTACAAATTACCTTTAGATATCTGTTTCAAAGTGGATTAGTAATAATATGGATTGTTAAACATAAAGAAATTGTCAGTTGCACGGGTAATGATGCCTTTTTCTCAATTCAGATTAAATTCTATTATTAGTTTTATTTCACTGAAGATGACTTGCTGATGAGTTGTTGTTCTGAATGCTGGAAAATTCTTTTCACAACATGAATTGTCATCTGTAATGACTTAGGGACATATTCTTGGACAAGTCTTTCCAAGTTGGGCATGTATCCTGGATGCAAATAATTGCTAATATTTTACCTTGTAAGGCTGAAGTTTTTGCCTTTTTATCTCAAGGGACAAAGATGGCATTAGGCCTTGATAACCTTTTGGTGACATTTACCTCCCAAAAACTACTGCCAATAGAGACTTTCTTTTCAGTCTGTAGCAGTGAAGCAGATCTTTACTCAATTTAGGACATTGTGGAAAAAAAGCTGGTACATTTCTTGTTTTTTTTTTTTGTTTGTTTGTTTGTTTGTTTTTTACAGGAAACTTAGAGGAAGAATGTGTTCTTCTTGTGAAATAATCTTGGAACTCCTTATTACATTTAGTGGAGGGTGACAGGGGGACAGAGTCCCACTCTATCACCCAGGCTGGAGTGTAGTGGTGCAATCTCGGCTCACTGCAACCTCCACCTCCCGGGTTCAAGCAATTCTCCTGCCTCAGCCTCCTGAGTAGCTGGGATTACAGACTTGAGTCACCACACCTGGCTAATGTTAGTATTTTTAGTAGAGACGGGGTTTCACCATCTCAACCAGGCTAGTCTCGAACTCCCAACCTCAAATGATCCACCCGCGTTGGCCTCCCAAAGTGCTGGGATTACAGGCATGAGCCACCGCTCCTGGCGCCTTATTACATACTAACCCTCAGCAACCCAGACATTTTCTTTGAACACAAAACACAATACTTTACCCCTGACTAAAGTTCTACTTACTATTTAACTGATTAGGAAAACAATGACAACAGTAACATCAAAAATAAGAGGAAGGAAATAAATATTCTAACTATAGGAATTTCGGTAATTTTTGATCAAGAAGCAAGTGGACCAGCTGGTATGAATACTAACAAAATATTATGACATCTATGCCACACTTTTAAAGAAGGTGACATTTTATATTTAACTTGGTTTGACTTACTGAGAAGTAGGATGGCTCAGAGGCAGTGAATCCAGTCAATCAGTAAAGGATGCTTAATTAATTCAAGGATTTACTAACAGTTGCCCTTAAAGTTTACTGTTTCCTAAGTTTACTAATCAAAGGTGAATTTCGATTATCATACAGCAGAAGAAATCATACAGAATATCATATAGCAGAAGAAACAATTGTGTTAAGTTTGAGGAAAAGAGGGAGAGTAATCTTCAAAATTATTTCCAAAATTAGACTTTGGATATAAAAGAGATACCATGTATCTCTTTGCTTTTGCAGCTGAGATGTGGTACCTATGAGGGCGTGAGATGGGACACTAAGCATACTAGAAATCAAAGGCTACAACTGTCTTAGCTTCCAGAAAGTGTTTTCTTCCATTAGAAGGTTATATACACAAAAGCTTGTTTTATGTTAGAACAAACATAGGCAGATTTTGAAATTCATTGAGGGATGTGCTTGAATCTTAAGAAAGAAAATTGAGGCCGGGTGTGGTGGCTCACACCTGTAATCCCAGCACTTTGGGAGGCCAAGGCAGGTGGATCACGAGTTCAGGAGTTCGAGACCAGCCTGACCAACATGGTGAAACCCTGTCTCTAGTAAAAATACAAAAATTAGCCGGGCACGGTGGCATGTGCCTGTAATCCCAGCTACTCGGGAGGCTGAGGCAGGAGAATTGCTTGAACCCAGCAGGTGGAGATTGCAGTGAGCTGAGATTGCACCACTGCACTCCAACCTGGCAACAGAGCAAGACTCCATCTCAAAAAAAAAATAATAAAATAAAATTGAAATATCATAGAAATGCATTGATTGTTTTTGTTGACTTGTTAGTCTGAGCCTGGGTTCAGACCTTCACTCACCTTTGCTATCAGGTTTATCTGGAAGAAATTTCATTAGAATCACAGAGTGACTTGCCAGATTCCTCATCATTTTTTAGATCAGAAAATGGGAGATCAAGAAAACCGAAGTGGTATGTCCAGGTTACATAGCTGACAATGGCAGGGCCTGGCTTGGATTCTCATTTCTTTATCTCTAGGGTTCTTCTCCTACTGGGGCTCTTAGAGGATGCCGAGTAAAACTGGAATCGAGGTAAAGACATATCCACATCTGTCCCACTCTTATGTTTCAAGGTAGAAATACATGTCCTGAATGCTCTTTCTGTGGGGGAGATGAATACCTGAGATAATGTTGCATAACTAAGCTTTTAAACTCCCTGTTTCTTCACATTTGTAGCATTCACTTCTTTGAGTACACTTGAGGCACCAATATCTCTGAGTATGTCACTGTTAAGAATATCCACTTACACCAGGCACAGTGGCTCATGTCTGTAATCTCAGCTCATGGGGAGGCCAAGGCAAATGGATCACTTCAGTCCAGGAGTTTGAGACCAGCCTGAGCAACATGGTGAAACCCTATCTCTATGAAAAACAGAAAAATTAGCTAGGCTTGGTGGTGCATGCCTGTAGTCCCAGCTACCCAGGAGGCTAAGGTGGGAGGATCGCTTGACCCTGGGGGACAGAGGTTGCAGAGAACTGAGACTGCATCACTGCAGTCCAGCCTGGACGACAGAGCAGATCCCTGACTCAACAAAGAAAAAGAAAAAGCAAATCCTCTTAATGATTTTTATTAAACAAACATTTGTTAATTACCAGTTATGTGTTAGGGTGTTAGACTTCATGCTAGGTTAGAGGTGTTTCATGGAGTTTATTATATTTAGACTAGCGGGAGAGAAAGATGAATATGAATATACTCAGTTGGTAGGTATCCTGCATTCCTCTTTCCCTATCCTCACCCCAGCAAGAGTTTTAACAGCAAGGGGAAAATGTTCCAGCCATTCTAGTTGGGACACATTATATTCCTCCTCAAGTCTACCAAAGAAAGTAAATGCTTGTTTCCATGTTATCCGAATATCCATAAATAAATTCTACAATAAATTCAGAATTAAAGATGTAGTAACCTGGATAACCATCCACCAGCAGCAACAGAAGGTGATTTCGGTGCTGTCCTGGCCGTAATGGCCTTTCTCCCTGAGCTCTTTCCATAATGGTCTTTCTCCCTGAGCTCTTTCCATGAGCCACATCTAGTTCTCTGGTATTTCTGATGCCTCATGTAATCCTGGATGGTAACTGAAGGAGCATGCACCCTGCAGAAATCAATGTTCTTCAACCAAGGTGCTCTCAAGGAGGAAAAGGTCCTGGATTTCAGAAGTAGACTTGTCAAATACAATGTAGGCTTGTGGAAGAATGATTTTAAATATTCTCAACATTTTGATTCTGTTTCAAAGCATATCTCCGTTGTAATTTCTTACATCTCTATATGCTCTGTATCTTATTATAAACAAAACAAAACAAAGAAACAAACACAGATAGCCTGGCCATCCATTGTCCTTTTTTGACTCAATATCCAGTGTTGGTTTTCCTTTCCCAACGAACAGCTTGAGGTTGGTCATTAGTGGTTTCACAACACTGAAATTTGTATTCCGTTGATGAGCAATTATGATTCTCTTTGTTCCTTTGGGAGGTTATAAAAATTTTTGACATATGCATACTTTGGTAAAGTTTGAAGACATTTTAATTGTCATAATTTCACAAATTCAACATTCTGTGAGGTGGAGAGCACAGTAACATTGTTACTTTATTGAGAAATGATTCATCCATTATTTACTAAATGTATACTAGTGAATACTGGATAGTATAAAAACATAGTTGAGCAAGGCACACTTTCTGTTTTTAAGACATATATATCTGACAGGGCCGGGAAACATAGACAAAAACAAAATCACAATAGAGACTGATTCAGGAACCCTATTATCACCATAATATTTTATATGCACAATATTAGAATTTGTGCTTCAACATATTGATGTATATATTTATATTTAAAACATTTACAGTCAGCTCTATGTAAAAAAAAGCCAGAGAAAATCTAATGGGGCATTGCTTGGGCAACACTTGAGGAAAGAGAAAGAACATACTGACTGGAAATTAGGGAGGAGGAAGGAATGATATTCTTGCAAAGAGAAGAGCTTGTGCAAAGGCATGGCAATATTGAATAGTTTACAGCAAGACGCCACTCATGAAACGTTATTGTGGGGGTGATGTGACTTGTTCAGTGTCATGTACCTCTTCAGTGACAGAGCTTAGGGTCAAGTTCAGTGCTCTTTCCAGAGCTTCTTTCTCCCCAGTTTTATATGTCTGTGCTTTGCCTAATACACTGAGCTTCCAGAATGGAATGCCACCTACAACTGGGTACTTAGAAAAAAAAAAATCTTTGATATTCTTGATTTCAAACCACACTTATTCGAGTGAACTTCTTTCTATAATGGCAAAATTAAACAGTTTCTATTATAGTGATACTATAAAAATAACAAATGGAATTGAAATGAAAATATACCACTGTAGTCTGGATTTTGCTCTTACAATGTGCATTTAAGTTTAAAGCCTTTTATGATTAGCTGGAATATGAGAAGGACTACACTCTGAATATAATTTGGTTTACTGGATAATCTCTTTACCCCCACTTCCAGTTTCAAAATAAAAGGAAAACAGCCTTCTTTGAAATCAGATGATATGCAAAATAAGACATAAAGTAACAGAAGATAAACAATTTAGAAATACATACATTTAAAACATTATCACTGGTGGGCCAAAATTGGAACTATTGTAAAATAGCCTGTAACTAGCATTCATTTAACATAAAAGTAAATTATTTAGTCTTTTTATCATGTTCTTGAAGCAGGACAAATAGAAAAATCGCTTGCCTTTTGTTCATGGTCTAATTCTAGCTATTTTGATAATTCACATTTTTTTTTATTAGAGACAGCATCTGCTAGACTTGTGAACAGGGCTACAATAGTTGTTTTTAAGTTGCATTTGACTATTCAGAATTGTTGTTGTTGTGTATTTACTTGAAATGTCTGGGGATATAGTTAATAAAGCTTGGGGTGATACAAAGAGAAATCTCCCAAGTCACCCACAGTGACAAGGCTGAATTGAGGCCAGGCTTCCTTCTCTCACATAGTGAATGCAGTGAACTTTCTCAGTGGTTGATTGCTCACTGTAATTGAGCAGCTGTGTATACATCCACACAGAACTCACCAAGAGACAACACTTCTGTTTTGTGACAATTTGCACCAACAAATTTGGATCCAGTGTTTCCCTCCTGGCTTCACACACTCTTTGTGTCTGTGCAGAACAGACAGATGTTTGTTTGCAAAATTTCAAGCCTTCTGTAGTAACAGACGTTTTAGTGAACTATTTTCCCCAGTGAAGGGATCTAAGACTATTACAGTTGGCCTTCCATGTCTGAGGGTTTTGCACCTGCAGATTCAACCAACTGCAGATGAAGAATATACAAAAGAAATTCTCCCCAAATAAGAATATAACAACAAAAAATAACAAATATGAAAATATAAATACTATTTATATAGTGTTTACATTTTATTAGATATTATAAGTAGTGGGGAGATGATTTAAATTCTACAGTAGAATGCATATAGATTATATGCAAATATCACCATTTTATATAAGGGAAGTGAGCATCCAAGGGTTTTCTTATCCTCGGAGGTACTGGAACCAACCTCCCACTGACACTGAGAGACAACAATATATTAACAAATCTGAAAACTAAAGTTGTCTATTGAATTTCTTGATCTATGTATGTATATGTAATGAGATGACCTTGACAACAATAACTTAAGACTCATAAGCTTCCTGGTCAATGATGTGTTCTGTGATGTAATCTAACAAACTCTGAGAAAAGAAAGAAAATGCATTTCTAGAGTTACTTCTAGGTGGGTTCTTGACACAGATAATAAAGTAAACGCACTGGAGTTCAAGTCAGATGTGGCCTATGTGCTCTTATTCTAATCAACTTTGAACAAGTGACTGTTAATTAACAGAAATAGAATGAGCATTGAGAATTAAATGTTAAGAATGTTATTTTTCCAGCAGCTTTCTGGAATACAAATATGGGATATTTTTGTATTCATTAAATATTATGGAATATTTTAATTCATTAAAACAAACCTCAAAACCATATTTTTAAATGATAAACAGCAATAATAATAACTATTAGCATATTTATACTATGCCCACAATAGTACAAAGCACCTCATTAATATCGTCTAATTGAATGTTCATCTTTTTAAAAGACTTTATTTTTTACAGCAATTTTAGGTTTACAAAAAATTGAGAAAAAAGTATAGAGATCTCCCATATACTTGTTGCCCCCACACATCCACAGACTCCACATGTATCAATCAGTTTCCCCCATCAGAGTGGGATAGCTGTAACTGATGAGCCTACTTTGGCACAATATTCTCACCTTAAGACCATAGTTTACACTAGGGTTAACTTTTGGTAGTATACAGTTCTGGACAAATGTCTAATAACATGCATCCAACCTTATAATGTACAGAGTAGAATTTCACTGCCTTAAATATTCTCTCTCTGCTCCACCTATTCATCTCTCCCTCCCCACAACACTTGGTCACCACTGATATTTTTACTGTCTCCATAGTTTTGACTTTTCCAGAATGTCAAAACTATGGAGAGTTTGCAAATTGGATTTTTACGTTTCTTATACTAAGCAAAATTTATTTAAGTTTCCTCCATGTATTTTCATGGCTTGATTACTCATTTCTTTTTATTAGTGAATAATCTTCCCTTGTCTGGATGTATCATGGTTTATTTACCATTCATCTACCAAAGAATATCTTGGTTGCTTCCATGGTTTGGCAATTATAGATAAAGTTTTAAATGTCTGTGGGCAGGATTTTGTAGGGACATAAGTTTGAGAAGATACCAAAGAGTAAGTTTGCTGGATCATATAGTAAGAGTATGTTTAGCTTGGTAGGAGGCCACTAAACTGTCTTCCAAAGTGGCTATACTTTGTTTTCCCACCAGCAATGAGTGGGAGTTCCTGTTGCCCCACATCCTCACCAACACTTGGTATTGTCAGTGTTCTGGATTTTGGCCATTCTGGTAGGTAGGTAGTGGTAGCTCGTTGCTTTAATTTGCATTTTTCTGATGACATAATGTGGAACACCTTTTTATATGCATATTTGTCAGCTCTATATCTTCTTTGATGAAGTGTCTATTAAGGTCTTTGGTTTGTGTTTTTTTAATTGGGTAGTTCATTCTCCATTGTTGAATCTTTCGTGCTATTTGTATATTTTAGATAATAGTCCTTTATCAGTTATGACTAATGCTTTTCTCCCAGTCTGTGCTTTATCTTTTCATTCTAAAAAGACATCACCAAACCCAAGCAACTATTTTGCGTAGGATATTCTATCTACATTTTACAGATAAGAAAATTGACATCTAGAGATAAATAATAAACTGCCTAAGAAATAAATGCTCAGGAATTGGTTGAGTTGGCACTTGATCCAAGATCCATTTGATTGGAAAGCCTTTACTTTTAACCACAAGGCCAACCTGCCTCCTAAGAGTGTAGGTTCTATTTAGTTTGACTCTGTGATTTGAAATTCTGTTGGTTCATTTATATTCAGCATTTTTAATAACTTCTCATTATATTCAATGCATATTGGTAACATTTGGGACATGGAAACATAAATAAGAGACAGCCATGTTCCAAGGAGCTTTATTTTGGGTTAAAAAGTGATCTACTTAAAAAGAAATAGATGTTCAGTAAATTGCAGATCTAGCCACTTTATTCAAATTAAGCTATTCTTGCTCAGTGGTTCAAAAACTTTCCTGTATGTCTGAATCACCCAGAAGACTTGTTAAACACAGGTTACAGGACTATGTGCCCCTTATTTTACCTTTTGATTCAATAAATCTGAGGTGGAAATTTGCAACTCTGACAAGCTACCTAGGGTTGCTAATGCGGCTGGTTCAGAATAAATATGGAAAGCTGCTGCTCTGTTAGCTGATTAAATTGATTCCTATGGATTGTTGAGTGACTGGTAGTTTTCACACTTCCTAAGAGCAGTGAGGAAATGTAAATTTTGCTGATATAAATGTGAAATGAGTGGTCATGGTTTAAATAACATTGCTAAGTAGGGTGAAAATTAGATATTGGCTGGGGGGTTGGAGTGTTGGAAAGTAACGTGAGAAAGAGGTAGTGTAAAAAACAGCAAAAGTAATGTTACCTGGAAACAGGCATAGGCAGACTATAGTGTCAAACTTGGCTACTGGGTGATTTAGCCTACAGTTAGCCTGGATTCAAGTTGAGGAGGAAAATGGAGGCCAGTGACCGGTGTTTCTCCATTGCTGTTGCTTTAGTTAGTGAATCTCGTTAACTCGATAACTGTCTGAAGTCCTGAACCTCCAAAGCCCCCACATGATGTAGCTCCGGTTTCTAAAATGGTAAGAAATCTAACCCAATGCCACCTTCAGGGACATCCTCAGTGGTTCAGGCTTGGGGGTAATCACCTGGCTGGCTGAGTTGTTGTACTTACAGCTTCACAGATGGGAAGATTTTTCCTCACCTTTTAGCCATTTGCTGTCATCTTAGGACACAGTTCTCAAGCCTCTTCCTTCCTGACTCAGCAACATGAGATCATTGTTAAGCCTGAAATCATTTTTGAGCTTGAGCTTCCTATTTTGAGAATTTCAAGGCAGAGAAGAAGAAAAGTGCTATTTTTCCCCTCTGATGTGGTGGTCAGACTTCATTTGAATTGACGGCTTGGGCCCTAGTATCCTGGGTTTCATCACAGAAGATAGCTATCTGAAACTAAGGATTCTGAAGGCATTAGTAAGATTTTAAATTCAAATAAAGTCTGAAAAAAAAAATGGGACATGTTGGAATAGCCATCAGGAAAAATGAAGACTGGCAGTTTAATTTCTCTCAATACTGTAAGCAAAAGAATGTCAGCTTGATTGACAGGCGGGGTTACCTGAGTTGAATATAATAGATATTAAAACATATTTTTTATTAGCTGTTACATTAAGAAACCAGCAGAGACCCTTCTGGACAAGATTTCAAGCTGTATTTTGCTTTTTACCATGGTCTCAGCCTTTAAAGTAGGCCAAAGTGGATTTATTTATTTGCTACTGCTTAAAACCCTAAACTTACCCTTTTAATTTATCAAAGTAGCCCCTGTGTCTTCTGTACGTCACCGCTCATACAGTCCTTAAGAATGATACCTCAACAAGTGACCAGTACATATAAAGGGCTCATGTCTCCTCCACTTAGAGGAGTTGCAATTTACAATCCATCGAATACTTTGATGGGTGCAGGAGACCTAATTTTATTGAAAGAGATAAAGGCTATATGCCATGTCTGAGTTTTATTTTTGAGGCAAGACCTGTGTCCTAGTCTATGTATGTTGCTATAAGGGAATACCTAAGGAGGGGTAACTTACAAAGAAAAAAAGGTTTCTTTGGCTCGTGATTCCACTGGCTGAAAGATTAGGAATCTGGTGAAAGCCTCAGGCTGCTTCCACTCATGGCAGAAAGTAAACGGGAGTCAGCATGTGCAGAAATTGCATGACACGAGAAGAGCAAGAGAAGGAGAGGGGAGGTGCCAGGTTTTCTAATAAAACAGCTTTACGGGGAACGAATAGAGCAAGAACTCACTTGTCTTCCCTAAGGGAAGACATTAATCTATTCATATGGGACCCATCCCTATGATTCAAATGCCTCCCATTAGGCTCCCGTTTCCAATATTAGGATCAAATTTCAGTAGAGTTTCTGGAGAACAATTCTCCAAACCATAGCAGCCTGCAATGTTTTGTTTGGTTGGTTGGTTGGTTGGTTGGGTTTTTTTTTTTTTTTTTTTGAGACATGATCTCACTCAGCCTCCAAGGCTGGAGTGCAGTGGGGAGATCTCTGCTTCGTGCAATCTCCCTGTCCCAGGTGAAACCATCCTCGCATCTCAGCCTTCCTAGTAGCTGGGACTACAAGCATACACGACCACACATTGCTAATATTTGTATTTTTTGTAGCGATGAGGTTTTGCCATGATGCCTAGGCTGGTCTCAAACTTCTGAGCTCAAGTGATCCTCCCACATTGAACTCTCAAAGTGCTGAGATTATAGGCATGAGCCATCATGCCCAGCCAGCAGCTTGCAATTTGTAATTAATTTTAAAAGCTATATTTACTCAACAGAGAGAGCAGGATCTATTCTTTAGAGAGAACACTGGAATTCAAATGGTGGGGGAAGGCAATAAAGTTAGGAAAGTCAGATATTTTAAGCTTGAATTTAAGAACGTTTGAGTCTAACAGGAAGGATAACTCCATGTTGTGAATTAAGTAGCTGGAGAGTGGAAAGAAGAATCCTTTATGAAAAATAAAAATATCTCTTAGTTGTTTCATTTTCGGACATCTACCTTCAAATATATACAACTGTCCTTCAACTCAATAATGCTTCACATTGTGTTGATATTTAATAATTATAGCTACAATATATTGACAGTTTTTTAATATCCATATTAATATAGGTACTTTACATATATTAACCCTAATATTTGTATGGCAGGGAATCTATTATAATATATATGTCATAACAATGAGGAGAGATTAATCTCTTCTACATGGGAAAACACTTATTTATACTATTAACTATAACATTTGTATCTACAGGGAAAAAAATAGCCTCATCATTTTACAATCATATTGCTTACTCATAAAATGGTTTAAGAATAAGAATAAAATATCATGCCAACTCTGAGGGTTAATTTTATGTGTCGACTTTACTGAGCTAAGAAATGCTCACATAGCTGGTAAAACATTATTTCTGGATGTGTCCATATGGTTGTTTCTGGAAGATATTAGCATTTGAATCAGTAGACTGTGTAAAGACAGAACACTGGAATTCACATGGTGGAGGAAAGGCAATAAAGTTAGGAAAGTCAGGGTCTAACAGGAAGGATAACAAATAAGACAAATAAGAGATGTCTCACCAATACGTACAGGCCTCATCCAATCAACTGAGGGTCTGAATGGAATGAAAAGGTGGATGAAGAGTGAATTTATTCTTTCTGCTTGAGCTGGAACACTCATTTTCTCTTTTCCTAAGAGATTGATACTCTCAGGTCTTGGGCCTTTAGACTCAAACTAGAAACTACACCTCTAGCTTTCCTGGACTTCCAGCTTGTAGGTGGCAAATCACAGGACTTTTCAACCTCCAGTCATGTGAGCCAATCTCTCATGGTGAATTTCTTCATATGTATCCATCTATAGAAATATAGATATCTGTTAAATATCTTAACAATAGATAGAGTGATGGTTAATACTGAGTGTCAACTTGATTCAATTGAAGGATACAAAGTTTTGATCTTGGGTGTGTCTGTGATAGCGTTGCCAAAGGACATTAACATTTGAGTCAGTGGGCTGGGAAAGGCAGACCCACCCTTAATCTGGGTGGGCACCATCTAATCAGCTACCAGTGCAGCTAGAATATAAGCAGGTGGAAAAATGTGGAAAGCAAGACTGGCCTAGCCTCCCAGCCTACATCTTTCTCCCATGCTGGATGCTTCCTGCCCTCAAATATCGGAGTCAAGTTCTTCAGTTTTGGAACTCAGACTGGATCTCGTTGCTCCTCAGCCTGCAGAGAGCCTATTGTGGGACCTTGTGATCATGTGAGAAAGATGTAGGCTGGGACTTGACTCTTCATGGTATGGTGCTGTTTTTGCAATAGTGAGTTCTCATGAGATCTGGTCATTTTAAAGTATGTGGCACCTTCCCACCAGACTCTCTCATGCTCCTGCTCTGACCATGTGACATAACTGCTCTCCATTCTCCTTCTGTCCTGATTGTAAGCTTCCTAAAGCCTACCCACCACCATGCTTTCTATAAAATCTGCAGCACCATGAGCCAATTAAACCTTCTTTCTTTATAAATTACACAGCCTCAGGTATTTTTTAATAGTAATGTAGGAACAGCATATTATATTTTCTATGGTTTCAGTGTTTGTGTCTCATTCAAAATTCATGTTGAAACTTAATCTCAATTCAACAGTAGTAAGAGGTGTGGCCTTTAGAAGGTGATTAGGCTATGAGGTCTCTGCCCTCATTAATGGGATTAGCACTGAAGAAAGCTAGCTAGGCCCCTTTTCCCCTTCTGCCTTTTTTCTTGCAAGGACACAGCAACAAGCAAAACTGAACACAGAGACCGGGCCCTCAACAAACACCAAATCTGCCAGTGCCTTCATATTGGACTTCCCAGGCTCCAGAACTGTGAGAAACAAATTTCTCTCACTTACACATTACCCTTTTGGAGGCATTTTGTTATAGCCATACACATGGACTAAGACAGAATTACAACTATAATTCAGTATCAGTAAATAATAATTAGTGAAAATAAACATTTAACATATTTTATTTGGTATATGGCAAGGCTACAACCACAAAACTTGAAATCTTTACTAGACTTACCCCTGGGGTGAGGTTAGAGGGAGGATTTGCCTTGAAGAAGTTCTTTGGTCTCCATCCATTTCAAAATCCATTCCACTTCCTTATTCCTAAGCTACCAGGCAGTTCTTCCCACAAGGGCCAGGCAGAATCCCTCTCTCATTTTTTGGCCCCCTTCACCTATGTTAGAATGCTTTTCATAGCCTGCTGGAAATTGTGATTAATTCGGTTTATGTACTTTTCCTTTGTTAGATGGTGAAGGCTTAAAGGGTAGACAGTTTGTCAGATTTATCACTGATCCCTCAAAATGTTTAGCATAGAATCTCCTACATATTTATTAGCTGTTCAGTGATGCAAGTGGCCCCATCCCTTGAGCCTGTCTCTCTGTCTCCCTTTGTCTGTGTCTCTTAATCTCTCTTTTTCCCTCTCCCTCTTTTATTTGTATTTCTCTTTCTCCTTCATTTCTCAGTTTGGGCCATTGGTCACTTCACAGAAATGCAAAATGCTTCTAATCACTCTTGCTGCCACAACTCTCTAGTTTTGTTACCCAAATACAGAAGCTAAAAGAGTTAAAGAAAAACAAACTTCCAAAGGCACAAATTGTATTTCAGGCTATACAAATTAAATTGGACTTCAAAAGTCTAATATAAGAAAAAATACTTGCAGTTTTGCCATCTGGAATGAAAGAGGTGTGAAACAACGAAAATAGACTCTGTGCGCGTAGGTGTTGTGGCAAAGATGGTAGCTGGGAGGGGCTGTTTTATGCAAGAGTTATAGTCGGAGAAGTTATAAAGAATTTCATCAACCCTTGGTATTCTATAGCCATATGTCATTCACTGTCTCTCCTAGCTTAGTTTGGCTGAAGCAAGGACTCCACAGATGGTTTTTGCAGCCATGTATCTCAACCTGTGCCTGGTTGGGCTAAAAACCTTTGGGAAAAGAAAGGATACTTTTACAAGTCCAGGCACCTCAAAAATTTGGAAAACCCTTTGCCCTACAAATATTTTTTCTCATAAACTGGGATTTTTGTCTTTGTTTCTGGCTTGGACAGGAAAAGAGAAAATCGGTGGGAAAGCAAAGAGTTGCAACATGAAGGAATCAGTTTCAATTCTGTGAAAACCTTGAAGTTTGGATGTAAATTCTAGTTAACCTCTTTTGTTATGTGAATCTATTTATTAATGCCTAATAAACACAAGACAATATTCTGAGAAGTTGAGGAAATGATTTCTCTATTTAAAGGTACATGCCTTTCTAAGAAACATTTTGTCATTTTCATAGGGGTAGCGGTGGTCACGTTTGACTCTTGCTCTCCATTTCATATTATGCTATTTAGTATGAAGTAGTTTCCCAGTAAATGTTTATTCAACTAGTAAATGAGTGTACTGACTACTTGACCAGTCTGATAGTTTTCTATTGCTGTGTAAAAATTACCCCAAATGTAATGTTTTAAACAACACCCACTTATTATCTTACAATTTCCATGGATCAGGAGTCCAGGTTCATGTTAGCTGAGTACTCGACTCAGAATATCATCAGGCTGAAATCAAGCATTGTCTGGGGATTCAGTTATCACCTGAGGCTCAGGATTCCTTTCCAATCTCAGAAATTTTAGGCTATAATCAAAGCATTGTCTGGGAATTGAGTTATCACCTAAGACAGGATCCTTTTCCAATCTCAGAAGTTTTTCTTTGCAAAATTCATTTCTTTGCAGCTATTTTACTGCAGTCTCATTTTCTTGCTAGTTGTCAGACAGGATAGCTCTCAGTTCCTAGAGCTGACCTCCATTCCTTCCCTCATGGCTCCATGGCAGTTTACACAAACCTATTTGCTTTCATCCAGTTTCATGCAGTTTCATGCATCTCTCTGACTTCTTAATTCCACTCCAATCTGCTATAAGGAAGTCTTACATCATGTAAAATAATGATAGGAGTGACTATCCCATCACCACTTGTCAAATATAACATAACCTAATTAAAGGAGTGACTCTCTTCATATCCACAGGTTCTGCCTGTAGAAGGGAAGAGGACTATCCAATGGAGGAGGAATGTGGGTCCATCTATGAATTCTGCCTACTACAAGTGAGATGGATCTATCACATATCAAGATTAAGAATATGTACATTTGATTTATATATGAATTTTATGTGGCTTGTTTTAGACATGGTCAGATTTGAATCAGATATCATAGTCTATTTCCTATATTTTTAAAAATCTGTCTTTCTTGTTGGTAGGACAGGTAAAAATTATTATTTTGCCCTAAGGCACAGAAGATATAGGCTAATGTACCCAAATTTGCACAGGTGGTTTTCTTTCTTAGATAGTCTTAGTTCTTGGCCAAAAGGAAGGCCCCATCACTTTAAGAGTTCTTTTATTCTTGCCTGCTGAATGTTGGCAGTCTTTTGATAGAGGAAGAAAGTATTCACATCACATAAATGTTTGATTTTGTCATCCATAGTCTTTCAGTTTTACCCCCTTGTTCACTAGACAGTGACTGGTCACCTGAACCCAGCTGAGCCTACGGAGTTCATTTGTACTTCAATGAGTGTACTTTGTGTAAAGATCCCTATATGCTCAGGCATGCACTAGTCACTGTGAGAAATACACACTTACATAAAAGTAGTACTTTCTATAGAGACAAGTATAAAATTCCTAACTTCCTAGGGAGATCCACACAAAGGCCTTCATTTGTAGTAAGATGTAATTGCCATTCTCAGAACCTTTGTCCAAAATAGACTTTGATCATAGCTAAGGAACTTTTTGCTCCATTGCAGAAAGAAAGGCCTGCTGGAAAAATAGACCAATGGGCTGAAAAGAGTGTCTTAGGCCATAGCATCACCCTACGTAATCCAGTCCTCCAAAGATTTGATTTCCTAGAGATGTTGAAGCAAATTCATGCTCTTTCTCCAGTCTGTTCATCCTAAGCTAGGGATAAAACATAAAGATCATGTTTTTATGTTTATCCAGTGTCTTAGGGTAACTTTAAGTGACTGTTTCCTCTTGCAGTGAGATCATATTAACCCAGTTCGTGCCCATTGGGTCCCATTTTCTTCTGTTTAAGCCTGGTTATTCCAATGCATCTCTCTTGCTCCTTCAATGTAGGCTTGGCAGTGTCTTCATTCTGGCAAGGTTGTGGGGTGCTAAACATCTATTCTCCTACACTCCCACTTATTGAAACACAAGATGTCTCAATAGTATTCTTTATCTTACACCCATTAGTTGATAAATTAATCATCCATGGGATGTTGAGTACCTGCATTGTGAAAAGCACAAAAGAGATAAAAGTCACTATCTTTTCCATAGGGATCTTTACATTTTTCTGCAACTTTAATACTATTTATTTTACATTTAAAAGGAGAGAATGATCCAGGGCAGTTTATTAAATGGTTAAGTATGTTAGATCACCCCCAACTCCACTGAAGCTGTGATTATATCTCAGTCTGAATGAACAAAGCTAGAATAATAAGAGTCTCTTTCCCACAAAATTTGAATTATGGGAGTCTTTACTGTGCACTTGACCTAAAAGGACATGTAGCGTTTAGAGAGTTCAGCCATAATGTGGCACAGAAAAACGTGTGTAAAGAGAGAAGACAAGGAACAGAGGTAGAGAGAGAGAGTGAGAGAAAATGAAAAGTTTTCTCATATTGGTTTGAATCCCTCATAAGGTCCAGATACATTATGTGCCCATGGGTTACTAAATACGCCTTTTTGTTTTGCTAGTTCTTTCCTCTTACTTGTGTAAGACAGTTTGACTCATGTCTGATACTTTTGAACAAAGACTGTCTCACAAAGAAAAATGCTAATCTTTATGGTTCCGACCATGCTTACAATATGAATGCTGAGAAAGGAGAGGTTTAAGTAGATCAGAACAGACAAGGTGGGACTTCATTGGTCCTGAAGGAATGAGGGATATTTGGAAAGGCATAAGAAGAAAGAAGTTAATGACAAGTGGTATGAACAGTGTGACCAAAAGCAAAGAGAGAGTAAGGGACATTGTATGTGGAGAGCATGGGACCAACCTGATTTCCACAGTAGGTTTCTATCATATGTTTGTGGCACGTTTAAACTGGAATAACATCAATGTTCACTATTTGAAAGATAAAAACATTTACTTATTATTAACCTCAAAATGTCAGGATTACAAAAATAATAGTCCTAATTTCCCACTGATGGTCAGTTACCCGTGTATTTAATCTAACTCCTTCTGCAAAATGTCATAACAAAAATTGAGAAAATCTGGTGCAGACAAAAATTCACATATGCTTTGAGAGCAGTTAGATGAGGGCTCAACTCCTAGCTGCATCACTTACCAGCTGGATGATACTCAGTAAATTACTAAGTCTCTCTGAGTTTGAGTTTCAATTTTCTCATGTATAAACTTGGGACAATAGTGCTTAATTCACAAGGCTAATATTTGAATTAAATTAAACTGTCCATATATAATGATGTCAGAAAGATGCACAACATATGTATGTGACTTCTTTCCCTACTCTGTTCATTAAGTATCTGCATTGCTGCCAATTCAGCACTAATCTACTATGACAATGATAATAGAAGTCATGACTGAGAGAGACAGAATATGACCTAAGAGCTTTACTAATTATTAATACTTTGTGTGCCTTATTTCATTAAATTCTCACAACTAGTCTCAAGAAAGAAAAACAAATCCAGTTTAAGGTTAGCTTTGTAAAGATTTTCCATCATGCTTACCTCTGGAATTCCTTCCTTTTGCTGTCAATTCTGGATAAGTGAGTATGTCTCTGAACTCTGAAATAGAGTTCGATTCTGTCATGAAAACAAATGCTGTTCCTCAAACCTAGGCAATTAGGAAGGGCTAAATGAAAAGTAAGTATCGCTTGCAGACCAACCTGTGTTTATTCTCAGAGAAGGAATGTGTGTGTGTGTGTGTGTGTGTGTGTGTGTGTGTGTGTGTCTGTGTGGGGGCGGGGGGGGCATTCAGAAAGCATGACTAAGAATTCTTGTACTTGGTAATTTGAGAAGAAAGAAAGGATTAAGCTCCAGATATAGCTTTGCCACAATTAGATTATATTTGTGACTCTTAGACAAGTCACTTTATGTTTTTGGACTATACTTTCTTCACTTGTATTAGGTTGCTTTCAAAATAGGTAATATGATGAATTTCAGTGGTTTTAAGCCATGGCTTCACATTAGAATCACTTGAAGAGTGTCTAAGACCTACTTCAGACCAATTAAATGAGAATTTCTGGAGGATGGGGTTCAGTCACAGATAATTTTAAGGAGTACAAAAATGATTTAAATGTGAAACCAGGTTTTAGATCACTGAAATAGATGGTTTCTAAGATATAGTATATGTCTAAGATTCTAGATACCAGGAAAGAATTACCAGAAAGAGAAAAGAATAGGGCCACTATTGGAGGAACTGAAAGGGGTCAATGAAAATGATATGTTTCAAGTAGAAACTATGGTAGCCTAATTAGTTTGGGAACCATTTTTGAGACTGAGAGCAACCTAGTGAAGACAATTTTGAGATAGAAGCGGAAATTGGTAATAAACTTTGAGATTATTGTGCTGATAGGTTAATTTATTTTATTTATTCAGTAATTTTTTTTACCAACTACTGTGTGCAATCCCCTGGGCGTCATAGTAGAAACAGAGATAAATTAGACTTGGGTCTTACCTATAAAGAACAAAATTTCTTTCTGTGGGCATCTGGAATACTTCACGGAGGGATGAGGTAATGTTTGAGTTGAGCCTGGAAGAGTAGGTGGAGACACATGCACATGTGGAACTTGGGGTTGGGAAGATGGGTGGAAGAACATCCAAAGCAGAAGTGAAATCAATGCTTTTCACTCTATTCAGCATTGCTGAATTGTGCAGTTGCCTTGTGCCGCTTTATAATTCCATATACCATTAATCTAGCTATATATTCACCCTGACCTTAATCCCTTTCACTTCTTTTTCATATTCAAGATTCAATTGAAGGTTTCCTCCTGGAAACGATCCCATTATACCTGGTGTGGTGTGTCTACCCATATATTCCTGGGCTCCTCTCCACCATGATATTTACAGTATAATATACCAACTAGGTTCTAAGTGCTTCAAAGAAGGAAGCATGCTGCTACCTTTTATTTAAAGTACTGTGCCTATTACATGACCTGGCTCAAAATAAGTCATAAAAAATTGTTGAACTGCAAGCATTAGATAATGTCTTAAATGGGGTAATTGTAATGATTCAATCTCTAGCTAATTCCTATAGTGTAATTTTTGTGTTTTGCTATACTTAAAATTAAACCCACTACCAGATTTCAGGTTTTTTCAAAGTAGGATTTATGTCCTTGCCTTAACATACAACTCACGTGATTTGTCTCCTGAATATTTTTCTACTATTGTGTCATACCCTTCTCCCTCATTCTTTACTGCGTCCCATCCATACTGTTCTCCCTTCTTCTGTAACAGGTGACAATATTCCCTTCTCAGCTTCTTTATACTTGCTGCTTCTACTTCCTGAAACACTCCTCCCTCTCACATGGAGCATGGAGAACATTAACATCGTTTCCCTTCCCCATTGCTTTTTTTTTTTTTTTTCTAGATGGAGTCTTACTCTATGGCCCAGGTTGGAGTATGTAGTGGTGCAATCTCGGTTCACTTTAACCTCTGCCTCTGGGTTCAACCGATTCTTCTGCCTCAGCCTCCCAAGTAGCTAGGATTACAGGTGGTGCATGCCACCAAGTCCGGCTAATTTTTGTATTTTTAGTAGAGACAGGGTTTCACCATGTAGGCAGGGCTGGTCCTGAACCCCCTGACCTCAGGTGGTCCTCTCACCTCGCCCTCACAAAGTGCTGGGATTACAGGTGCAAGCCACCATGCCTGGCCTCCTTCCCTATTATTTTTGTCTCAGCCTAAATGACATCTCCTCACAGAAGTCTACCTTGATCACCACTTCTTTCTACCACCCAAATGCTCTCTTTCTTACATATAGTGTTTTGTTGAATTGTAGGTTTCCTTGTTTATTATTTGACAACTCCTGGCCAGAACATAAGCTACATGACAGCAATAATACTGTCTCTTATTATTAACTCTTGCATCCTTCATCCTAGAATGAGGCATGACATATTCTTTCTATATGATATTCATACTATTTTAATAAGTGAAAATAACTGCACAGGAAAGAACAATTGCCCACTGTGCCTACCCATCTGGTTTGGAAAAGAGAATAATGGAAGACAGGGGTGGAAAGTTTCACTCATGACAAATTATGTTCAGTCTTGGATGCCAAATCTCAACATTGGTCACAAGTTCATGTAGCAATTGTTGGCCAATAATAATGATAATAATAATAATAATAGCCCAAAATGAAAAATGGGACAGACTCCTAGAAAAAACATGTATAAATTGACTAGCTTTACAAAATGTCATATTTTACAAAAAGGCTGGTCTTCCTTCCGTCTCCTGATTATGTCCTTTCCCATGAGAAATGCAGTAATTGGTTGCCATGCATTTAGGTGGCCAAATGCCAAATGCATAAACAAGCTAGGTGGCATTTAAACAATGGTGACATTTACACTCCACACTGAGAATCCTCCTTCAGAAGTATAAAATTTATTTGTAAACTGGGAAGAATGGTAAGTATAATCTTCCTTTGGTGTTAAATCAATATAGAAATCAAAAACATTACAAAATATGTAGGTCTCAGAAAATATCTCCTATCATTGTTATTATTCTTGTCAGTGTATTATTTTGTCATTGCAACATTTTTTTTTTTAATTCAACAACCACCAAGTCTAAGGTTCCTGGAATTAAAGGTATAACAAGGAATAAAAAATATACTTTTTTTTGGCTTGGTTTTATGAGGCTGCTAGCAATCTCTTATTTCGTAAACTTCAGCCATGTTTGTACCCTAAATGCAGCCTTTGACTCATTAAATATGACACAGACAGGAATACAAATGAGAAAGTACTAAATTATATTAACCAGTAGGGGTGGATAAATGCTGACCTACCTTGCTTCCCTAGAAAATAGAAGGCCCAATGTAACTAATGATCAGGGAAATGCAAATCAAAATCACAACAAGATACCACCTTACTCCTGCGAGAATGGTCATAATTAAAAAATAATATTAATAGATGTTGGCATGGATGTGGTGAAAAGGGAACACTTTTACACTGCTGGTGGGAATGTAAACTAGTACAACCACTATGAAAAACAGTACGGGATGGCTTAAAGAACTAAAAGTAGAACTACAGTTTGATCCAGCAATCCTACTACTGGTTATCTACCTGAAGAAAAAGAAGTCATTATATGAAAAAGACACATGCACACACATGTTTATAGCAGCACAATTCACAGTCACAAGAATATGGAACCAGCCTAAATGCCCATCAACCAATGAGTAGGTAAAGAGCATGTAGTATATATATACAATGGAATACCATTCAGCCATAAAAAGGAACAAAATAATGGCATTTGCAGCAACATGGATGGAGTTTAAGACCATTATTATAAGAGAAGTAACTCAGGAATGGAAAACCAAACATTGTTTGTTCTCACTTATAAGCAGGAGCTAAGCTATGGGGATGCAAAGGCATAAGAATGATATAATGGACTTTTGGAACTCAGGGACAAGGAAGGGGGTGAGGGATAAAAGACTACACATGGGGTACAGTGTACACTGCTCAGGTAATGGGTGCACCAAAATCTCAGAAATCACCATTAAAGAACTCTCCCATGCAACCAAACACCACCTGTTCCCCCAAAACTATTGAAATAAAATTGTAAAAACAGACAATACAATTTGGGAAAGATTAAAAATAACAAATCAGATTTTGGATGTAAATCTGAACTCACCCATTTCAATGAATGATTAGTATATGTTTTACTACTGTTGATCCCAGTAGAGGATAAAAGACGAAAGGATTTGGTTGTCCCTAAGTATTTGGGTTAACTGTGATATGACAACAAAAGGCTAAGAATTAGTCTGAATTTTATTGCTTATTCTGCCCCTAACTACATATGTGACCTGGGACAAATCACTCCACCTTTCTAAGCTGTCATGTTCTCATTGGTGAAATTATACTAGATTTCCAAATCCTTTCTAGCTTGAAAATTTCATGGACATGGCACATACCTACACAAAAAATTTCCAATATTTGCAATATTCCTTGTAAAACACCTTTTGTCTTGACTCCCACAAATGGACCCACACAATATGTTATTATATTCATTTTGCTGTTGAGTAAATGGAGGTTTAACTGAGCTGAAGGACACATAGAGTGATATCATCAGCAGGTGATAGTTCTGTTTCTGGAATCCAGCTTGCTTTTCTTATAAATTATAAAAATGAAAAAAAAAATGATATTGGAAGATGTTTACAAAGCACTCTGCAGAGAATCTTTGAAAAAGACTGTTAGGTGTGATCTAGTCCAAACTTTGACTTCATGTTAAAGCCTCCCAGTTCCTGAGAGATGGCTATTTTATTTTCTCACTTTCCTTGAGATGAGGAACTACTTGCTAACTGACAACCTTTTATCATTTGTAAGTTAGAAGAACAGAACATGTCTGTTCTTCCTGTATTTTACAATGTGAAGAACAATATGTAGGATTCAAATAGATGAAACTTGCCAGGTGGTTGTCAGACTGAGTAGTATATTAAATCTCCCCTTAGGGATAATGTATGTCTCATGTATTTTTAGGTAACATCATGGAATGATCCAATATTTAAAAGAAAATGCATTTGGGAAACATTTATTCTTTTCACCATCGTCTACTAAAAGTTAGTAGGGATCCTTTCCCCACTGAAGAGGACGGAGGTATTTGATGACAATTTGAACAGTTTTACTTTGCAACAATTTTCTTTAGTGTTGATGATTTCCTTATTATCCCACCCTCTACATCAGGTTTGGCAATGATTCTCTTTCGCTAGAGCAAGAGGACAGCTCTGTTGTTACCAGTTTGAATAAAATAATGGCAATTTGGAACATCTGCACATTGTCACTTTGGCCCTTTTAAGGAAAGAAAGTGGCTATTAAATACATTTTTGTTATTATGAAAGAAGGAAGTTAATGAATTGGGAATCCCATTACCTCAGCTATTTTCTTTGCTTTTGATTTTTTTTATGGTAGAGCCAGTGCCAATATGTCTGTTAGTGTCAGAAGCAGAACTGCCCTGTGCTTTCTTGCCACACTGCCTTACTCACACTCCCTCTTCCACTTTTAATGGCATTATGTCCTTATGTCTTTTGATGACCTATGTCCTGATTCTCATGGAAGTTAAGTATTCCTTCTCTATCAAATACACTTTTACAAAATACTTAGCCTTTCTCCTGTCATTAGTTCAATTCTTTCCAGTATTGTGTTTATTTCCATATTGTTTTTTCTTTCGTATTAAATGTTACATTTATCTAGGACCAGATAAATAAATCCTTCCACAGGATATGAAATTAGAGGTTTAAACCAGCATTATCTAAATCACTATGGTTCCAGGAGATCCTGATTGACATCCTGCTGTACACAAATTTTCTTGGACACTGAAAAGCTTTAGACACAAATGATCAATATACTCGCGGAATACTGATTACAAGTTTATTTATTTGCTTTTCTTTGAGGACAATATGCAATGAATTAATCTCTTCTAAAACCAAATCAAATTTATAGAACAGCTGAGCAATTTCTATCCATATTTGTATAAAATTTCCTCCTAGAAAACAATCAAAGTCTAAGGTGCCTTTGTAACTTTTTATTCCTTGTACTACCAGGAGAATTTGGGCTTGTTTCTAATGTATAAATGATGGAATTAATGTTGTAATATATTTTAAAATGTCCAAAACATGTTATTTGGAGTGGAAGAATTTTATTTTGATGCTTTTAAATGTTATTCAGCTAAATGCTAACCCATATTCTTAATCATCATAAATGTTTCAAGGCACAGAATATTTACAATGTTATGCCTTTTGTAGATAGGGTATATTTTATTTGCTTTATAGTTTATTAGACTGCTAAGACTCAGACTGGTGCTTTTAAATGATCATGCTGTTACAAAAAATAGAGTTCCTCATCTGGACATTTTTATTTGAATCTTCAAAAGTGTTGTTTCTGTACCTCTTTAGAGACAAAATTAAATCTCGTGTGTGACATATCCTAACAGCTTAAAGCACATTCGGTATTTTCGCTATATCATCTCTGTACAGATAATATTGGTACTGCTATTCCTTACAGAATATAGCTAACTCTCAAAATAATACTTCTCAGTACATATTTACTAAATGAGTAAAATATTTTTTCATCAAATTTCAGAATTTGAAATAATTCTTCTCTATTGTTTTGGTTTTTAAGAGGAAGTGCTGGCTGTGCAATCACTTAGAGAGGGACAAGCCAGGAGTTTTTATTTTATTGATTCCTGAAATTGTTTTTTACTTTTATCTTCTATTCATTTGTCTTTTCAATTTATTTCTTTCTGTCCCTTCTTTGTTTTCTTTTTTTAACTGTTTTCTGCAACCATTATTCTTACCATTTTCTTTCATTTTGACCATTATTTCCTGCATGCAGTTGTAGATGATCAATTAATATTTTTAATAGAAAGAAAATTATTTTAGCAAATGTTTTTATTAGGTGCTAGGTACAATACTAGGAACTAGACATAGAATATTAGAAAATAAGCTGGACGTGGTGGTGCACGCCTGTAGTCCCAGCTACTTGGGAGGCTGAGGCAAGATAATCACTTGAGTCCATGGATTTGAGGCCAGGTGGGCAGCATAGTGAAAGCTCGTCTCTGAAAAAAATACATAAAATTAAAAATTAAAAATACACATAAAAAGTAAACATGTTTCTGGCACTGCGGATTTTGTAGTTCATGAGGTGTCCTTATCCAAATCATCAAATGAATCCAATGGAATGTTGTTAAAGATAGATAAACAAAGAAAAGTAGCAGGACTACATGGACAGAACAGAAAAATATTAATCAGAGAACAATACTAGGTTCTTACCTAGTGAGCTGTTGTTGTGTACCAGCCTCTGCTAAACTGATGGCACCTGTTCCTAAAGTAATAGTCCACTTTAAGTCAACTCCAAGAATCATCTCTGGAACTCAACATCCTGTCCTGGACAATGGGCGTTCAGAAGTGTTAATTTGCAAAGCAGTTAATGAAAAACAAATAATAAAGAAAAATTGCAAGTAAATGAGGTGTAAGAAATGAGATGAAAATTCCAGTGGCTATTTAACTCATTCAGTAAGAGTTTAGAGACCCCAAGGCCATATGACAGTTCTGTGTCCAGCTAAACTACAGCTAAACTACAATCTATGATAATCCTTATTCTAAGACATATCATGGTCACCAGGATATCAGCTGATATGCCACTCTTATGTTTGCAAAAACCCAACAGATGTGATTGATTGACCTTGACCAATACCATTGGTTTTGCCAAGAAAGAATGTTCCATTTTCTTATCATCTAGGGTGTTTTAATAACATCACACTTCACCAGAACACTAAATACCATTTTAAGCTATGGAACTATCTGATGTCATAGCATTAAACATAGGAATCATACCTTCATGTATAAAGAAATATCCTTGGATGGATTGCAGTAATAATGTGTGAATTACCAGTTTGTTATGACTATTCTCTAAATACCAAAAACCTTCTGATTGTGACTCAGACTATTTCTCTCAGTTTTTTTTTCTTCTTCATTGAAGAATATAGTGAGTAGACTGTATTTTTAAAAGTGATCTAATTGACATATCTATCATCCTAATTAATCCAATCAAAACTCTTTACCTTTCCTTTGCCCTCCTATACAATTGAACACAATTTTAAGGTTGATATCATCATAATACTGCTATCATTGAGCATTTAGCCACTCAAGTGGCTAAAATGTTTTGTTTTGTTTTAATTTTCTTCTCCTTTGAACCTCCTAAAGTTTCCATATCTCATTTGTCCAATAATTGCATTTTGCCTTCCATAATTATCACCCACCCTCACTCGATTGAAAGATTTTAGGACAAGACTCATGTTTGCACATTCACTTCTGTAACCTTTAAATTACTTATCCCAGCTTATAATAGATTCACCATTTATTGAGATTAGCCTTAACTGAACACAGAAAATTTCTAGAGAAATTTAAACTGGAATCCCAGCTCTACTAAAGCCGCATTGACAATGTGTGAAAATACGTTTCTTATGTTGCAGCCACCATTTTCCATCACTTGAGCTGGATCTCTTTGCTGCCAAATTTCTGATAAATGTGAAGCCAAGCTTAACAACTGAGAAAAGTTTTTTTTCAATTTGTTTAGCTGAGATGATTTCAATCTCAATTGTGAAAATTGCTAAAAATTTTAAGACATGTGTATGAGTCATTGTAGAGACTTTGTTTTATTTATATGTGTGTGTGTGTGTACACACACAAATGTATCACTTCTTTTTTCCTTATAATTAATAGATCAAACATGTTCACAGAGATCAATTGACTTTCTTAATGTCACAAAATTGGAAAGTAGTGAAGGTGAAATTCTGGGGTAGTCTTTCTGAATTTAGTGTGCAACCTCTTAACCTCTAAACTCTCTGTTCCAAAATAACATGGTGTGGAGAGCATTTCTGTGCACTGCTATTATTGCATGTGCTCTGTAACATTGGAAGAAGTTCAAATCCTCACTAGAAAAAAAAAAAAAACACTCAACTTGAAATTTAATTCCTGTTTTGCAGCCATTATTTGGTTGAGGATATAAAAAATTCCAAGTAATTCCTGAGAATCTGAATGAATAAATAGATTTTGCATGAAAAGTACAGAAAACAGTTTTCCTAAACATTCTAGCTATTTGTCTCTTGCCAATGTCTAACATTTAAAATTAACTAAAGATTTTATAAAAATTCCAGTGAAAGACATTTGGAGAGCATTTTTAAGTGTTAATCTGCTGAATTGTATCCTCACACCATTTATATGTTGAAATCTTAACCTCCAGTACCTCAGAATGTGACCATACTTGGAAAGGGTGTTCAAAGTAGTAATTAAATTAAAGTCAATAGAGTGGACCTTAATCCACTATAACAGCTGCCCTTATATGAAGAAGAAACTGGGACACAGACACCTATGAAAGGCAGACCCTGAGAAGACAGAGGAAGAAGGCAGCCATCGACAAGCCAAGGAAAGAAGGCTCTGAAGAAATTAACCCTGCCAACAACTTAGTCTCTGATGTTTAGCCTCCAGACTAGTGAGAGAATAAATTTGTATTGTTAAAACCATGTTGTCTGTGGTATTTTTATGGCAGCCCTACTACCCTAATACAATAACTTTGTAGAAAATTGGGAATGTCAACTATGTATCTTGTTCTTTAAGAGGAAAGTTCTGTAAGGCATGGAGTCATTATGTACTTTGCTTCATCTGGTGTCAATTCAAACTATACCCAGAAATTTCACCAGTAGAGGGAAACAGAGAAGAAGCAAGCACAGTGGTGCTTTCAGCATGGAGGGCCAGCTTGAATGAAAGGGTGGAAGAGAAGCTGTAGCTCTGCTGACTCTCTCCCCTCTAGCATGTGATTCAAGTCCTTCACTGAGAACAAGGCAAGGAAACCACAAGAAAAGCCAGGGCAGAGGAGCTAAAAACTAGAAAACCAAAAATAATTTAGTATTGCGTCATAAAATGTTGGGAGTGCTGAACAAACTATTAGTCTAGTGATAGTATAATGCCAACATACCCTCCAGAATAATTGAAAAAATTGGTAACTACATATTATCATCACCCACTGAAAGTCTTTAATAAGCTGGGCATAATAATAACCAAAACGTTCTGAGAAAGATGAACTATGACATAAAATTTGCTTCTCTCTTTTATATAGAAGCTATAAAGGGATAAATACAATGGGAGGTATTATAACTAATGACTAAAATAATTCAAAGTCACAGACACAAGATTTAAAAGAATTTCAGTTGTGTCAAAATTTTGCAGACTTAATGTGTAGATTTCCAAATTGTCTGAAATTTCTACTGTATAGAAGCATTCAGAGGTATGTAAAAATATGTGTTGTAATAAATCCATTATAGTTATTCTGAATTTACAAAATAATCAATTTCCCAAAGGAAATTATATATGAAAAAATGGAGTTTTACTGTCAATATCTAAATCTGCAATGACATATTTTTTGTCCATGCCAAATCAGGTATTTGTTTGCAGTAGATTTAATAAGTTTCTTGTAGTTGTAGACATTCACTTGAATTACTTGAATAAATTTGGACAATCAAATAATGGGTGTTACCTAAAAATAAGAATTAAAGGCCCTTTGACATAAACTAACAGCTTGTTTAATGTGGGGATTTCTCACCACACTATTATCTAGAGAAATCCTTTTCCTTTTTGGCAGCAAAGCTGATAATAGCAAATGTTGTTTGCTTCTTAAACCCCTCTTATTTAAAATGAAATAAATTTTTGACAACCTGGAATTGTTACCTCTACATTTTGGTGAATACCTGTGTCTCTCATAGTTAGGGGAAAAAATAGTATGTGGTTCAAGATAAGAATGGAATAAGAAGGCAGGAGCAGGTATGTCAGATAACCCTTAGAATTCCCTCCTTACCATTGAAAATACTCAGGAATGTTTTGGGTCGATGTTCATATTACATTGTATTAGAATATCTTTTAAAATTACTATCAAACCCCACATTTCCAAATAACTTTAAAGTTTTCAAAAGTATCCACTATAATTTTTTTTGAACCCACACATATTCTATAGGAATGCAGGACAGTTGTTTTAGTATACGACAAAGAGGTTTAGAGAAAGTAAATAAATTGCTAAAAGTCACACTATAAGTAAGTGCATAGAAACAGGAATGTGCAATCCATTTAGCTACCAATATCCTTTGATAATTCTACGTAATGACATCCTGTCGACATTAAGAATCACCCAGACCATCCATTCATTTTGCAGACCTATGGAATGTATGGTATGTTCCACATAATACAACTACTGTGTGGCAGAGTTAGAACTCCCAAGAAGGAACTCTAATAAAAGACGGAAAATCTTCATTCATGATGCTGAATTGCCATTGCAAGATTACTCCATATCATTACAAATGGTTTTAAAAATTAAACTCGCAGCTTATGTTGCCTGGAAAATCTGGCGTTTGTCAATGCATATACTTGCTGTTAGTTCAGCTCTGGCTCATTAGACTTCCTGAATTTAAAGCAAATTGCTTAAGACATAACATGTGTGAGACTAGTACACTGATTAATATGACTCACGACATAATCAAAACACACTTTATTTTTATCTCTCACTATTTCTTTAAAATTTTGCTTAAGAGAAGGTCTTTCTCTGACCCTAAATAAAATTCCCAACATTCATGATTTTCATATTAACTTTTTGGTAACAGAAAATTCTACTTTAAGTCACAAAGTCATTTCAAATCAGAAATTAGAATCTCCAAATCTAAGATATTAATCAAAAGTTGAAACATAATTTAGCATTGAAATCTCCCTCTGCCCCAGTTGGAGCTTATTTCACACACAAAACCCACTGTGACAAAGAGACTTGTGATTTTCTACTGCATTCCTCTGCAATGTCCACTATTTGTGTATGCAGATATATGCTATTTGAATATTTTACCCCTGAATTCTACTGAATTTAGTTTCAGTTAATCTCATTCATCTTTGAGTAAGTTCTTTGAAAATACATGGAAAGAACTAATGGCTTCTTCCCTCGACATAGCCTGTCACTATTCCTTAGAGAAACGTGTAGAAAGATATTCACTTCCCTTGCTGCTCTTCCTCTAGCTGGTGATCCCAAGGTAATTATAAAGGACAGTTGGGGCTCTCTGACTTGTTCTTTCATTTGCACCTTTCAGAGTTGGGTTTGTGAATTAAATGAAAATAATACATCATGTTCTTTTTAACCTGGTCTAGTATGTTAGACAACTAAAGGGGTTCAGGATGGTTCAAGACCAAAGTATGAAATAAGACTAAGGTATGTTAGGTCATTTCAAGACAATTTTGATGTAATGCTAATATATTTTAAGACTTTGCCATAAAATAAGAAATCTAATAAGATTTGTAAGTGCGCCTACTGAGATGTGATACACATTTCATTTGTTACTCTACTCAGTATGACTTCCTCTAAAGTATACATACACACACATAAAAATATATATGATATGTACATGTGCATGCATATATATTCATACATTGGCAATTACATTATTTTACTATTCTCTTTTGCAACATTATTACACAAGTGATTTTTTAGAAACCTGAAATAATTGAGAAAGTAGTACATAAAGCTAGGAAGCATTCTGTAGATTCATTGTATGTAAAAAGAGTGAGGAGATAATACGATTAATGTAAGGGAAAAGGTATACATGCATTTTATTTTATCTCTAAATCTAAATTTATTTTTAGATTGCTGTATTGTGTAGAAAGTTCATGTGCTCAAATGACAAATAGGTGTTTATTCCCTGCCACCTATTCATCATTTGAACCTTTTGTAAGACTAAGAAAATTAGAGAAAATAAATGGAGAAACTGTGTATAGATTTGATGGGATACATGTCTAATTAAATATAAGCTAATGTATATAGTCCCATTTATATTGGGTATATAATCAGGAGTATAATTGATGGAATGTAGGTTATATATACATTTGGCCTTGCTGGTACTCTGATACATTTGTATAAAATGACAATAACAATTTATTCTTCTGCCTACAATATGAAATAGGTCCTTTTACTGTGCATCCTCACTGATGTTTAATATTATCCGTCTCTCATTTTTGTAATTTTTGCCATTTTTTCTAAGCTTTATATTCAAGTGGAAGTGAAGTATTATCTCCTAATAGTTTTAATTTGCATTTTCTAATGACTAATGATGTTGAGCTTCTTTAATTTCTTGTACCTTGGTATATGTGCTGTTTAAGTCTTTCACAAAATTTTCAGATTGTATTGTTTGTACTTTTATTATTGATTTGTAGATATTTATCGTATATGCCCTCTACAGGTCCTTTGTCATTTCTATTCATTTTGAATACTTTTCTCAGACTGTGTTAGGTTGTCATAACTTTTCATTTTCTTGATAGTGTTTTTGAAAGAGCAGGAGTTTTTAAAGAACTTTATTGAGATATAATTTACATACCATAAAACCCATCCATTAAAAGTAAACATTTATTTTACTAAATTTATAGAATTGTGCAGCCATTAACACATTCAAGTTTTTGAACATTGCTATTGCTCCAAAAAGTTTATACCTACCTCATCGTGGTTTATTCCTCCACTCTAACACCCAGCTCTGGTCAATCACGGACCTCCTTTCTGCCATAATTTATTCTTTTTAAACATTCCACATAAATGGAAACACACAATATGTAGTCCTTTTCACCTGACTTCTAGTGAGCATATTATTTTTATGTTTACTCATGTTGCACTCAATCTTTCACCATTAAATATAGTGTTAACTGTTGATTTTTCATAAATGTCCTTTATTAGCTGGAAAAAACTTTGATTCCAATGTTATTGAGAGTTTTATAATATTTTTTGTTTTATAGCTAAAGGTTTTTCTGTTGCATGGATATACCATATTTTGTTTATCCAGTCACCAGTTAAACAACATCTGGATGATTTCCAGTGTTTAAGATATTATGAATAATGTGGCTATGTATATGTGTACACACATTTTATGTGGACATACATTTTATTACTCATGAATAAAGCTCTAGGAGGATAATTGCTGTGTTGTATAGAAAGTTCATTTTTAACTTTTTAAAAGTTGCCAATTTGTTTAAAAATGGCTGTGGAATTTTACTTTCCCAGCAGCAGTATATATGGCTAGTTCTAACTTCTCCACATTCTCAACAACACTTAGCATTGCCTGCCTTTCTTTTTTGAATTACAGCAAGTTTGATGCATTTGTAATAGTTTTTGTCTCTTTAATATACATTTCCTTAATAATTGGTGTTGAATGGTGTTGACCATGCTTCTATGTGCTTATTATTTATGTGCATAGCATAGCTGCTTTAGTGAAATATATATATATATACACACACACACACAAATCTCATATCTATTTTTAATTTGGTTGTCTTATTATTATTGAGTAATGAAGTTTCTTTATATATTCTGGGTACATTTCTTGTTATCAGATATGTGATTGTCAACATTCTCTCCTGTCTTTGCCTTGCCTTTTCATGTTTTTAATAATGTCTTCTGAATTGCAATTTAGATAAAGTCCACTATACCTTTATTTTTATTTTATGAGGTGTGCTTTTAGTATATTTTCTAATATAAAATATTGTTGTAGGATTTTCTTGCCCTAATAAAATGTAATTTATTTGGGGCATTGATTTTACTTCCTGATTGCACTGGCTAGGCCCTCCAGCATAATGTTTAATAAAGGTGATAAGAGTGGACGCTCTTGCTTTGTTTCTAATGTTGGAGAGAAAGCCTTCAGTGTGTCACCATTAAGTACAATGTTGACTGTTAGTATTTCATGAATCTCCTTTATTGGGTGGAAAAACTTTCTTTTACTTCCTACTTTTTTTAAGTTCAGAGGTAAAAGTACAGGTGTGTTACATAGGTAAACTTGTGTAATGAGGGTTTGTTGTACAGATTATTTCATCACCCAGGTATTAAGCATATTACCCATTAGTTGTTTTTCCTGATCCTCTCTCTCCTCCCACCTTCCACCCTCTGAAAGGCCCCAGTGTGCGTTGTTCCCTTCTCTGTGTCTATGTGTTCTCATTATTTAGCTCCCACTTATAAATTAGAGCATGCTTTGTTTGGATTTCAGGAAAAAAAATACTTCCAACATTTCTATGATGACAGTATTTAGAACTTGTGCATCTATTGATACGATGTTCCTTTGTTTTAGCCTTTATTACTATTGTGTGTTACATTAATTTATTTTTGAATAGTACACAAACATTATAGTCTTGCTAAAAATCCTATTTTTGGCCAGGCGCAGTGGTTCATGCCTGTAATCCCAGCACTTTGGGAGGCCGAGACAGGTGGATCATGAGGTCAAGAGTTCGAGACCAGCCTGGCCAAGATGGTGAAATTCCATCTCTACTAAAAAGACAAAAATTAGCCAGGCACAGTGGCAGGCACTTGTAATCACAGCTACTCCAGAGGCTGAGGCAGGAGAATCGCTTGATTCTCCTGTGCCCAGGAGGCACAGGTTGCAGTGAGTAAAGATCGTGCCACTGCACTCTAGCCTGGGCCACAGAGCAAGACCTTGTCTAAAAAAAAAAAAAAAAAAAATCCTGTGTTTGTCATGGTGTAAAGTCATTTTTATATGTTGTCAAATTCTGTTAGCTAAAATTTTGTTAAGGATTGTGTATCTATGTTAGTTTTTTGTTTATTTGTGGTTTTGTCTGGCTTTTATGTTAGTGTATTATTTGCAGAATGAGTTGGAAACCCTTTTTCTTTTCTATTTTTTGAAAGTGTAACATATTGCTATTATTTATTATTTAAGTATTTGAAAAAATTCACCAGTGGAACCATCTGGGTCAATTTTTTGTGGTATTTGTTAAGAATGCTGAATAAATTATTTCACTCATTACACATATTTAAGATTATTTTATTTCTTCTGGAGTCATTTATATTATGTGTTTCCAGGGACTTTTCCTACTTCATCTAAATTATCTAATTTGTTGGCATAAATGTGTTCATAATGTAATTATCTTAGTTTCTTTGGGATTGGTAATAATGTCCTCTCTTTTGTTCCTAGTGTTGACATTTTATGTATTCTATTTCTTTGGTCAGTCAATCAAAGAGTTTGTAAATTGTTGGTTTTGGTGTTCCATTTGTTTTCTTTATTTTTCTTAGTTCTATTTGTTGGTGTCTAATCTTTATTATTTTCTTCTCATTAATTTTTGTTTAGTTACTCTCCAATTTCTAGGTTTTTTGGTAGAATTTAAGGCTAATGGTTTGAGAGATTTCGTCTTTTCTAATATAGGCATTTATGTCTATAAATATTCTCTAAGAACTGCCTATGATTTATCAGTAATTGATACATCAAACAGGCAAAAATAAGTCAGAATATAGTTAATCTGTACAAGAAAATTAATCAGTTTAATCTAATGGATAATTATAGAATATTCCATCTAACAATAGCACAATACATATTCTTCTCAAGTGCACATGGAACATCCACCAAGATAGACCCCAAGATAGACTGAGCCATAAAGCACACCCTAATTCATTCTATTTATTTTTCCTGTTGCTTGTATAGTCCATATTTCATTAATTTTTACTCTAATCAATTATTTCCTTCTTTTGCTTGCTTCAGATTTAGTTTGCTCTTCTTTTTCTGGAATTTTAAGGTGAAAAGTTACATTATTGATTTGAGAAATTTATTCTTTCTCAATATGGATATTTAAAGTTATACATTTTGCTCTAAGCACTACTTTAACTGAATGCCACACATTTTACAATGTTGTGTTTTCATTTTCATTCCCCTAAACCTTGTGGTTTCTTTTGTGACTCACTGGTTATTTAGGAGCATGCTGTCTAACATCCATATATTTGAAAGCTTCACAAATTTTTGTTATTCATTTCTAATTTGTTGAAGAACATACTCTGTTATTTCTATACCTGACAATTTTTTTTTTTTTTTTTTTTGGGGGGGGGGCTCACGCTGTCCCCCAGGCGGGGGGCAGTGGCCGGGTCTCAGCTCACTGCAAGCTCCGCCTCCCAGGTTTACGCCATTCTCCTGCCTCAGCCTCCCGAGTAGCTGGGACTACAGGCGCTCGCCACCTCGTCCGGCTAGTTTTTTGTAATTTTAGTAGAGACAGGGTTTCACCGTGTTAGCCAGGATGGTCTCGATCTCCTGACCTCGTGATCCGCCCATCTTGGCCTCCCAAAGTGCTGGGATTACAGGCTTGAGCCACCGCGCCCAGCCTACCTGACAATTTTTTGAGGTTTATTTTGCAGACTAGCAACAGGTCTAAGCTGAGAATGTGTCATGTGCGTACACTCAAGAAAAATGCATATCCTACCGCTGTTGAATGGAGTGTTCGATAGTTGTCTGTTAGAGCTAGTTGGTTTATAATATTGTTAAAGTTTTCCATTTCCTGTTGGATATTCTGCCTAATTGTTCTATTCACTACTAAAAGCAGGTTATTGAAGTTTCTGACTATTATTGTCACATTGTCTATTATCTATTTCTCTCTTCATTTCTGTCAGTTTTTGCTACATGTATTTTGGTGATATGTTATCAGATGCGTATACATTTATAACTGTTTTACCTTCCTCATGGCTTGGCCTTTTACCATTATAAAGAGTTCTCCTTTATTAATTTTTTGTTTTATGGTCTATTTAATCTAATATTTAACATACTAACTCTAGTTTTGTTGTGGTGACTATTATATCTTTTTTATCCTTTTACTTTCAATCTATTTATATATTTAAATATAAAGTATATTTCTTATAGCCATCATATAGGTTGGATCTTTTTTTAAATTTAATCTCAGTTTTTTATTTGGACTGCTTGATCCATTCTCATTTAATGTTACTATTGAAATAGTTGGGTTTATATTTGCCTTTTGTTTTGTTTTGTTTTCTATCTGTATCACATTTTCCCCTCTATTCCTTCTTTGGTGTATAATTTAGCATTAAGTCAATATTTTTTAATGTAGTAATTATATTTCTCCAATGATATTTTCATATAATTTTGTGTTATTTTTTCAGTGCCTGCCCTAATGCTTATCATTTTTATTCTAATGTGTCAAAATAGCTTCAGATTTATACAGACTTAATTCCAGTAAGATATAGATAAGTACTCCATGGAGCCCACTTTCCCTTTTTTGTGCTATTATTGCTGTATATATTGTAGCTATAAATGTTACAAACATAATTTATTTTTTAATTTTTAACTTTTAGTTTAGGTTCAAGAGTACATGTGAAGGTTTCTTATGTAGGTAAATTTGTGTCATGGGGGTTTGTTGTACTAATTACTTCATCACCCAGGTATTAAGCCCAGTACTTAAAATTAGCTTTTCTACTCCTCTTCCCACTCCCACCCTCCCACCTTAAGACACCCAGTATCTGTTGTTTCCTTCTTTGTGTTCTTAAGTTCTCATCATTGAGCTCCCACTTATAAGCTTGAACATGTGGTATTTGGTTTTCTGTTCCTGTGTTAGTTTGCTAAGGAAAATAGCCTCCACCTCTATCCATGTCCTGCAAAAGACATGATATCATTCTTTTCATGGCTACATAATATTCCATGGTTTTTATATACCACATTTTCTTTATCTGATCTGTCATTGATAGGCATTTAGGCTGACCCCATCTCTTTGCTATTGTAAATAGTACTGCAATAAACATTCATGTGCGTGTGTGTTTATGGTAGGATGCCTTATATTCCTCTAGGTATATATGCAGTAATGGGATTGCCGAGTCAAATGGTAGTTCTGCTTTTAGCTCTTTGAGGTATCGCCATACTGCTTTCCACAATGGCTGAACTAATTTACACTCCCACCCACAGTGTATAAATGTTCCCTTTTCTCTGCAACCTCACAAGCATCTGTTATATTTTGGCATTTAATAATAGCCATTTGACTGGTGTGAGGTGGCATCTCATTGTGCTTTTGATTTGCATTTCTCTAGTGATCAGTGATATTAATATTTTTTGCATATACTTGTTGGCTGCATATATGTTTTCTTTTGAAGAGTGTCTGTTCATGTCTTTTGTACACTTTTTAATAGGGTTGTTTGTTTTTTCTTGTAAATTTGTTTAAGTGATGCTGGATATTAGACCTTTGTCACATACATAGTTTGCAAATATTTTCTCCAATTCTGTAGGTTGTCAGATTGATATGTTGATAGTTTCTTTTGCTGTGCAGAAATGTTTATGTTTAACTAGATCCCATTTGTCAATTACTGCTTTTGTTGAAATTGGTGTGGTGTCTTTGTCATGAAATATTTGCCCATTCCTATGTCCAGGATAATATTGCTTAGGTTGTCTTCCAAGGTTTTTATAATTTTGGATTTTAAATTTAAGTTTTTAATGAAGCTTGAGTTGATTTTTGTATATGCTGTAAGGAAGAAGTCAACTTCAATATTCTGCATATGGCTAGCCAGTTATCCCAGCACCATTTATTGAATATGGAGTCTTTTCTCCATTGTTTGTTTTTGTCAGCTTTGTCAAAGATCAAATGGTTGTAGGTATGTGGCCTTATTTCTGGGCTCTCTATTCTGTTCCATTGGTCTGTGTGCCTATTTTTGTAACAGTCCCATGCTGTGTTGGCTACTGAAGTCCCATAGTATAGTTTGAAGTCAGGTAGCGTGATGCCTCCAGCTTTATTCTTTTTGTTTAGGATTGCCTTGGCTATCCAGGCTCTTTTTTGGTTCCATATAAATATTAAAATAGTTCTTCCTGTTATGTAAAGAATGTCATTGTTAGTTTGGTAGGAATAGCATTACATCTGTTAATTGCTTTGGGCAGTATGGCCATTTTAATGATGGTGAATCTTCCTATCCAGGAACATACAATGTTTTTTCATTTGTTTTTGTCTTTTCTGACTTCTTTGAGCAGTGTTTTGTAATTCTCATTGTAGAGATCTTTCACCTCCCTGGTGAGCTGTAATCCTAGGTATTTTATTCTTTTTGTGGCACTTGTGAATGGGATTGCCTTTCTGATTTGGCTCTGGGCTTGGCTGTTGTTGGAGTATAGGAATTCTAGTGATTTTTCTACATTGACTTTGTATCCTGAAACTTGGCTGAAACTCTATCAGCTGAAGGAGATTTGGGGCAGAGACTATGGAATTTTCTAGACATGGAATTATGACATCTGCAAACAGAGATAGTTTGACATCCTCTTCCTATTTGGATGCCCTTTATTTATTTCTCTTGCCTGATTGCTCTGGCTAGGACTTCCAATACTATGTTGAATAGGAGTGGTGAGAGAGGGCATCCTTGTCTTGTGCTAGTTTTCAAGAGGAATGCTTCCAGTTTTTACCCATTCAGTATAATGTTGGCTGGGATTTGTCACAGATGACTCTTACTATTTTGAGGTATGTTCTGTCAGTACCTAGTTTCTGAGAGTTTTTAACATGAAGGGGTGTTGAGTTTTATTGAAAGCCTTTTCTGCATCTATTGAGATAATCATGTGGTTTTTGTCTTTAGTTCTGTTTATGTGATGGATGAATCACATTTATTGATTTTTGTAAGTTGAAACAATCTTGCATCCCAGGGATGAAGCCTACTTGATCATGGTGGATCAGCTTTTTGAAGTACTGCTGGATTCAATTTGCAAGTATTTTGTTGAGGATTTTTGCAGAAATATTCATCAAGGATATTGGCCTGAAGATTTCTTTTTTTGTTGTGTCTCTGCCAGGTTTGGATATCAGGATGATACTGGCCTCATAAAATGAGTTGGAGAGGAGTCCCTTCTCAGTTTTTTGGGATAGTTTCTGGAGGAATTGTACCAGTTACCAGTTCTTCTTTGTATATCTGTTAGAGGTCATTTGTGAATCCATCAGGTTTGGGGACTTTTTTTGGTTGATAGGCTATTGGTTACTGATTCCGTTTTGGAGCTCATTATTGGTCTGTACAGGAAATCAACTTTTTCCTGGCTCAAACTTGGGAGGGTGAATGTATCAAGGAATTTATCCATCTCTTCTAGATTTAGTAGTTTGTGTGCATAGTGGTATTCATAGTAGTTTCTGACTTTTTTATTTCTGTGTGGTCAATGGCAGTATTTCCTTTGTACTTTCTAACTGTGTTTATTTGGATCTTCCCTCTTCATTCGTCTAGCTAGCAGCCTATTTTTTTTTTTTTTTTTTTTTTTTTGCAAAAATCCAACCCTTGGCTTTGTTAATCTTTTGAATGTGTGTGTGTGTGTGTGTGTATGTGTCTGTCTTGTTTTCCTCTGGTTCAGCCCTGATTTTGGATATTTCTTACCTTCTGCTAGCTTTGGGGTTGATTTGTTCTTGCTTCTCTTATTCTTTCAGTTGTGGTGTTAGGTTGTTAATTTGAGATCTTTCTAATTTTTTGATATGGGCATTTAGTGCTATGAATTTATCTCCTTACACAGCCTTAGCTGTATCCCACAGATTCTGGTATACTGTGTCTTTATTCTCATTAGTTTCAAAAAACTTCTTAATTTCTGCCTTACTTTCATTATTTACCCAAAAGTCATTCAGGAGCATGTTGTTTAGTTTCCATGTAATGGCATGGTTTGGGGCAATTTTCTTAGTCTTGACTTATTTTTTTGCACTGTGGTCCAAGAGTGTGATTGGTATGATTTTGGTTCTTTTGCATTTGCTGAAGATTGTTTTATGTTCAATTATATCCAATTATGCCAAATTAGGTCGACTTTATAGTATGTGCCATGTGGCAATGAGAAAATATATATTCTGTTGTTTTGGGTGGAGAGTTCTGTATAGGCCTATCAGACTCATTTTGTCCAATGCTGAATTCAGGCCCTGGGTATTTTTGTTGATTTTCTTCCTGGATGCTCTAATACTATTAGTGGAGTGTTGAAGTCTCTTACTGTTATTGTGTGGTAGTCTATGTCTCTTTGTCGGTCTCTAAGAACTTGCTTTATGAATCTGGCTGCTTCTGTGATAGGTGCTATATATTTAGGATAGTTAGGTCTCCTTGTTGAATTGAACTCTTTACTATATGTAACGTCCTTCTTTGTATTTTTTTATCTTTTTTATTTTTGAAGTCTGTTTTGTCCAAAATTAGCATTGCAACCCTGCTTTTATTTCTGTTTTCTATTTGCTTGGTAGATTTTCCTCCATCCCTTTATTTTGACACTGTGGGTGTCATTACATGTGAGATGGGTATCTTGAAGACAGAATGCCATTAGGTCTTGCTTTTTTATCCAGCTTGCCACTCTGTGTCTTTTAAGTGGGGCATTTGGCCTGTTTACATTCAAGATTAGTATTGATATGCGTGGATTTGATCTGGTCATTGTGTTGCTATCTGGTTCCTATCTTGGCTTGGTTTGTGTGGTTGCTTTATAGTGACATTGGTCTGTGTGTTTAAGTGTGTTTTGTATTAGCTAGTACCAGTTTTTCCTTTCTATATTTAGTGCATCTTTCAAGATCTCTTGTAAAGCAGGTCTTGTGGTAATGAATTTTCTCAACATTTGCTTATCTGAAAAGAATCTTACTTCTCCTTTGCTTAGGAAGCTTAGTTTTTCTGGATATGAAATTCTTGGTTGAATTTTTTCTATTATTTAAGATGTTCAATATAGGCCCCCAATCTCTTCTGGCTAGGGTTTCAGCTGAGCAATCTTCTGTTAGCCTGATGGAATTCTCTTTGTAGGTGACCTCCCTTTCTCTCCAGCTGCCTTTAACATTCTTTCTTTTATTTTAATCTTGGAAAATTTGATTATTATATTTCTTGGGGATGATCTTCTTGTGTAGAATCTTGCAGGAGTTCTCTGCATTTCCTAAATTTCACTTTTGGCATCTCTAGCAAGGTTGGAGAATTTTCATGAACAATATACTAAAATATATTTTCCAAGTGACTTGATTTCTCCCTCTCCCTTTCAGGGATGCCAATGATTTGTGGATTTGGCCTCTTTGCATAATCCCATACTTCTCAGAGGTTTTGTTCATTCTTTTCTATTCTTTATTCTTTTTTTTTTCTGTCTGTCTTATTTCAGAGAGCCAGTCTTCAAGTTCAGAGATTCTTTCCTCAACTTAGTTTGTCCTGCTGTTAATACTTGTGATTGCATTGTGAAATTCTTATATTTTTATTCACCTTTGTGAGGTAGGTTAGGGTCTCTTTTATACTGGCTACTTCATCCTTCATCTCCTGTATTGCTTTATTGTGATTCTTAGTTTCCTTGCATTGGGTTTTGCCATCCTCCTGAATCTTGATGATCTTCATTCCAATCTATACCTTAAATTCAGTTTCTATCATTTCAGTCAGCTCATCCTGGTTAAGAACTCTTGTTGGAGAACTGGTGAGCTCATTTGGATGACATATGACACTCTGGCCATATGAGTTACTGGAGTTCTTGTGTTGATTCTTTTTCATCACTGCATGTGGGTGTTCCTTAACTGCAGTGTAGATTGAGAACAGTCAATAGACTTTTTTTCTGGGTGTTTACATGGGGTTGAGGCTTTCTGCAGGGTCTTTATTTGAAGCTGACTTCTTGTCTATGGTTTCAGAAGGGGGCAAGGTATTTTTGGTATTGAAGATCTGGAGTGTGATCCAGGAGGGGCTGTTAGGCTTATTGGTCAGTTGGTAGACTCTTAATTGGTTGTGTGGCTCCCCTATGTTTTCTCACAGTTGCAGCTGTGTTCCCTCTCAATGCTCTGAAAATGTGGGTTCCTCTCCCTCTTAAGTGCTGGCGGTAGGTCATGGCTTGGCACCCCTGGGGTAGCCACTGCAGCTCTGGGGCTATCTCAGTAATTATGTTCTTTCCCCAGCTTGGAGGCAGCAAAGGGACCTCAGTAGTGGTGTGGCCAAGGGGTCTTTTGCTTGTCTTCTGGAGGCACCACCTCAAAGAGATGCAAGTCAGCAATTGCTCAGTGTAATCAGCCCAGGTTAAAGGGTCTGTGCTATGAGCCCAAGCCACGGGATCCCTGTCTGGTGACAAGCAGTGGGTGGTATGTGGGACTTGTGGGAGATGAACTGGCCTCCTCTCTTTATTTTGACTACAGCTTGTTGGAGATGTGGATAAGGCACTTAGGGTCATTGTTTGTTCGTTAGTCTGAGAGTAGCAAGGAGAGTTCCACTGCAGAGTCAGTGGCAGAAAAGCTTTCAGTTGCCCCTGGAGGTTCTGTTCAGGGAGTTGTCAAGTTGCTACTGGCTCAATAGCTCTGGTGGCTGGAGACTGGAGGCCCAGGCCTGGAGGACCTGCCCAGTGAGGGGATACAGAAATGGGCACCCACTTGACAGTCTGGCCACTTTTCTGTAGCGCTGCTGTGATAGGCTAGGGGCCTACTCCAGTCCCTAGTCACCTCAGATTTTCCAGTATTTAGGGGTATCACCAGCGAAAGCTGCAAAACAGCAAACATAGCAGCCTGCCTCTCCCTCTGAGAGTTCTGTCCCAGGAAGGTACAGAGCTGTTGATGGCTGAAATACACCTGTAGGAGGTGGCTGGAGACCCCAGTTGAAAGGCCCTGCCTGGTGAGGAATGGGATTGGGGACCCACTTTAAAAAAGCAGTCTGACCATGTTTTCAGAGGGTAGTTGTTCTGTGCTGGGGGTGCACTTCAGTCCCCAGTCACCTTGGACTACCCAGAGTCTCAAGGCCGGAATAGCTCTGTCATCCAAACAGCAAAGATAGCAGCCTGTCGCTACCTCTGGGATCTCCATCTAGGGAGGTTTCAGATCTCTATCAGTAAAGAGCACTTGGTAGGGTGGCCGAGAACCCTGGTTGGGAGGTCCTGCCCCGTAAGAAGGAATGGGATCGGAGATCTGTTGGGAAAAGCTGAGTGCTGGGAGAAGCTGAGGCAGGGTTTGCATGTCTGACATAATGTAAAAGAGTCTTGGAACATGTCCAGGGCCCAGGGTCTAAAACCCTTTGTGGCCTTTGCAACAGCAAGCTCTGTGCTAAAGGGTGGAAGACTACCCTGATGCACCATAATCTAAACCCAGGGCATAAAATCCCTCGTGGCCTGGATAGAATCCAGGGCTCGTGGCTCTGGAATGTATCTAGACTTGCTGGCTCCTTGCTCTCCTAGGATCAATTGTATCTTGAGTTAAAAGAACCTGTGCTCCATTATCTCAAGTAATAGAGCAAATGCTAGACCATCACAGCTGTAAATCATGTGCTTAATGCAATGTGTCCTTTTGACCTCCACATTCTCACCACCTGTTTCTCTGTAGGATTACCAATAAATAGCCTGGGCTCACAGAGCTTGGGGCCTTCGCAGCCTCCATACACTAGCGATGGTCCCTCTCTCCCAGCTTTTTGTCTCTCAAACTGTCTTTTTCTCAGTCCTTTGACTTTGCCGGACTTTGTCACCCCCACAACCTGGTGTTGGGTCTGATCACCCCAACAGAGATCCACTTATAAAAGCAATTGGATCACATTTTCATAGAGCAGCTATGCAGTGCTGGGGGACTGTTCCTTTCAAGATTTTTTTTTTGCCTTTTTCTTACAGCGTTTTCCCTATGATGTGTAGATTCGTGAATCTCTTTGCTCTTACCCTACTTGGTGTTTGCTGTGCTTCCTAGATTTGTAGATTACAGCTTTTCAATAGATTTGGGAAGTTTTCTGCCATCATATTTTTGAATATTTGTTCCTTTATGTTCTATCCCTCTAGTACTCCCACTACAGATAAGTTGGTGTATTTAACAGTGCCCCACATCTGATGCTCTGTTCATTTTTCTTTATTCTTTTTCTGTCCTTGGAAATGTATAATCCCTATAGATCTATATAATTTCTCTAAAGCCTTATCAGTTTAAAGCTGTCATTGAACCCCCCTAGTGAATTTTTGTTAATTGTAGGTACCTTTTAACTCCAGAATTTTTTTTTGTATCATTCCTTTTCCAATATTATCTTTTTAGTTCAACATTACTATCATATTTCCACTTTAATCATGGTTTAAGATTCTTTGAGCATATTTATAATGGCTACCCCTAATTCTCTTAACTCTGATATTATCATTTTCAGTTTCTGTACTGTTTTTCTGGTGTATTGGTCATACTTAATCTGTTTTTCTGCTTTGCATTCCTCAATTTTCTTTAGTCATTGGAAATTTAAGATAAAATATTGTAGCAACCCTAGGCACTTCCTCAACCCTCCATAGCTTATTGGTTTGCTTGCCTGCTTATTTTAGAGCAGCCTATCACTAATCTAGACTAACTCTCCTCCCCACCCTCCTGTAGTGTGAAGCCTCTGAAGTTGCCCCTCTTGAAGGACAAATTTGGGTATGCCAGTAGTTACAGTGGGACAACAGTGATATTATAGGCCCTAATTAAGGGTCTCGTTCCTAATCATACACAGCTGTTCTAATTGAACAATTCTGACCAATTTGTGCCATTTTTTCCTCGATGCTATGGGCATGCCCATCACAGATGAGTCAAATCTAGTCATTTAAAGCAGGAGCCCCCCAACCCCTGGGCCACAGACCAGTACCAGTCTGTGGCCAATTAAGATCTGGGCCACACAGCAGAAGGTGTGGCAGATGAGCGAGAATTATTGCCCGAGTTCCACCTCCTATGAGATCAGCAGCATTAGATTCACCTAAGTGTGAACCCTATTGTGAACCGTGCATGCAAGGGATCTAGGTTGTGCACTCCTTAAGAGAATCTGACTAATGCCTGATCTGAGGTGGAACAGTTTCATGCCGAAACCATCTCCCACTGTCTGGAAAAATTGTCTTCCACGAAACCGGTCCTTGGCGTGAAAACTAGTGAGGACTACTGCTTTAAAGGGATAGTTGCTAAGGTCAGTGTTCATATTTCTTTGAACCAGTAGTGCTTTCTGCTGACGGTGTCCTCTTCTCTCCGCTGTACTGTGAACCTACCATTTAGCAATGAATCAATTTCCCAGTTGCTTTTCACCATTGCTTTCATTGTTTTGCAGAGCGCTCTCAGGGTTAAACTTCCTTTTCAACACTGTTATCCTTCGGGGTATTGGGGGTAGAAAAGGAGCTCTGTTCTATATCCTGTTTCTCATTCTGTGCAAAATATCTGAGCTCCTGCTCTGGTGCTCCAGGCGCCGCAGGGTAAAGCAACAGGCCGTTTATGAGTGACCTTGAGTTGCTGAATGTCAATTGATGTAAGGTGGAAAGCAGCCTCAGATCTCTTAAGATTGCGCTCACTGAGCACTCTCTATTGTATCACAATTTTTCTATGAATCTACGCCTGTTCTAAAGTTTATTTTTAAAATATGGTAAAAGAAATGCTCAACCTCAGTGAATTCCCATTGAGTCTCTTGGACTACCCCTTTAGAGGTGTAGGGATACATATTGAGCAGGACGAAGTAGCATTTATGTGGAGGGAAATAAAAACAAGCATAAGCGAAACACCTGTATTTCTGCAAATTTTCTCTGGGAATTATTTCAGTCTAGATATCCATCTTGCTACCATGCTACAATGATTATAATGTAGACCTAAAATATTAACTATTTCAAAATCAACATTAGCCATTACCCTTACATTTCATTCGTTCTTCCCTTTTTCCAGTTCTATTTTTGCGTAGGGAGCCTATTTGTACTTTGATACATTAATCTGGACTCCTACTGATGGAGTAAATTACTCCACATACTGTAATTCTCACATTTATCCTGACTAAAAAGGAATTAGTAAGGCTTAGAAAAAGACGCTAACAAGTAATTCTGCAAATTTGTGAAACCTTTGTGAAATGAGAAACAACTCTTCTGGGCTAATGAGTAGCATTTGTGATTTGGGATGCCAAGAGAATCCCAGATTACTTTCTCCCATCTATACACCACAACTGGCCAACATATTGCTTTGTTAGTAGGGTGCAGGTTTATTTTCCAAGGATAAACTCTTACTCGGGTAGTAAATGTATTTTTGGAGGCATATTCCATGTTCTTTTCATGACTGAACTAGCCAGCCTACCATTTAGTACACTGTTCCTGGAAGCACTGAAATTTTACAGGGTGAGATAGCTGATCTGGCATTTGCGCTTGTCTTAGAATGGTCTATGGAATGAACTTTTGAAGTATATTCCAAAAGCACATTTTATAAAAGCTTGTGTATAAGAACTCTCCCATTACAAGTTAGTAAAAGCTGACTTAAGTAACAGCTACTGTTGATCTTCAAAGTGGTCCGATCAGATTCAGATTTTTTTAGTGAAGTTACCAGGAAGGAAATGAGTTACACGGGCGCACACACAGTAGAATTTTTACTATTTTATTGTTACAGCTGTTTTTGATATTTATCGACGGTTGACTGTACGTTACAAGAGTTACTAGTTTTGTAAAGACTGCAAAGAATCGGAAGACATTTCATCCTTCTAAAATCAAACTGTCTACTGGAAAAGGTTTAAGCTTAAACTTGAAATTTTCAAATTTCCTTTTCCTTCCTAAAAATCTCCATTTGAACTTTATATTAACCAGCAGGAGAGCTGGCTTGGCACATATTTTTTGTAAAACAATTGAATTTTAGGCTCAGAAGATTTTCAAGGTCATTTAATCCAATCCTTTCATTTTCAGACCAATTTTCTTAAAATACGAAAATTTTCAAAAATTTGTTTATATTCTGCTTCCACAAACATCTGACAACCACAGTTCAATTTCAAAACTAGGAAATTAAGAGTTATATGACCATTCTCTACACACCTTACTCAACTTTTGCCAACTGACCTAATGTCCTTTTCTTGGACTAGGATCTAAATCGGGATCATAGGATGTATTTTCTTAATCTCCAACCTGGGATAGTTCCTCTGTCATAAAAGACAACTTCGTGATGCTGACACTTTAGGAACATACTGTTCCTTAATTTGTAGAAATGTTCCTTAGTTACAACTTGGTCATTTTCAAACTTGAAGCAACCAAGTGTGATTCTCAGGAACTCGCAGAATATTAGTGGTAAGCACCTTATACACCAATAGAAGATTGCTATCCATATGCTAAATTTATTCCAAGATTTCAGATTTCAGAAGGCATGCCAGCTGCTTCAAGGAGTGAGGTGTGGAATGAAGACAGGTCAATGAATTGGTTCAACAGTTACATAACAAATGCAGTAGATAATGTCTCCAATATATTACTGATTTCCTATGGAATCTTGGGTTTAGAGCTAAACCCTGGTGTGCTCCAAACGAAAATGTTCCCAAGCCAGTTTTAGAGTTCTTTTTTTTTTTTTTTCCCCCCCTAGTGTCTTTTTGTTTTTTTAAAGCCGCCATTGGTGTAGGCTCACAAAACATTTAGAATATGGCTAGTAAGAAAGTGCTCTTTCAAATGGGATTACACAAGACTTGGTTTGGGGCAGAATGAGTGCTACAGAAGGTCAAGAAAAAGGGAGCTAAAGCTGGAGACTGGGAAAAACCCTAAACACACATGCTCACAATCATGTACTTTTCAAATATACTTTTTATCCACACACAGCCCCCACCTCCATCCCCGCTGCCCTTCCGTGTCTCTCGGCCAGGACACGCAGCTTGTGCTTTGAGTTACATCAAGGTGCCAAGGTAGACACTAAAATGGACAGAACAGGAATCCCTCTCCTCTCCAGGACACTGGCTGGAGTCTCCATTGAAAGGCAGTAAACAGCAAAGAGAAGGTCCATGGCTCTTGCAGTCCGACCTCAACCTGCAGCCGCGCAGAGCGGTGGGGAGAGCGGAGCTGCAGCCCCGGTAACTCCCGGCCCTGCGCGGGGCTCTGCTGGCGGCTGCCGAGTACCCGAGACTCCTGCCCCCGCCCGCGTGGCGGCGCCTCGCCCCGCACCCCCGGCAGACCCTGCCCGCGCCGCCTCCGCCCGCCCCGCCGCGGCCCGACGTGGCTGGAGTTTGGGGTTCCTGAGCTCCAGCCCCGAAAGCCTGCCGCACAGCCCCGCGCCGCCACCTCGGGTCCCGGAGACCTCTCCGTAGCTCTCGTTCCCGGGGTGGGAAAAGCTGGCGCCGGCTGAGCGCGCTTCTCGGCAGCGCGGCGCTCTGGTTCCTCCGCGTCAGGGTGTCTGCGGCGGCGGCTCCTCTGCTCCTCTTGGCACGCGGCCTGGACCCCAGAGGGCTGTCCTCCCCGGCACCGCGAGGGCGGGCTCCTGCTGCCCCTCTTTCCTCCTGGAGTGCCGACAGCGGCCTGGAACTCCGCGGCAAGACGAAGAGCCCTGGCTTCCGGATGGAGGAGCCGAGGCTCACTAGGAGCCTGTTCACGGAGACGAGGAACCCCGCCCCAAAGACGGCTAGTGGGTGCAACCAGGACAGCGCTGCGAGTAGCGGAGCAGTAATGAGGCGGGGTCGGGGGCCGAGGGGGGGAGGTTGAGCGTGAAAGTGGGCTTTGGAGGGTCAGGGGCAGAAGGTGATTTGAGGCTTCTAACTTGGAAAGTGTGCAAAATAAAGGCTTTGCCCGCCTTCTCCAGGAAGTATTTGGTCTCCAAGATGTGCCTCAGTCCTCCTGAAACTCCCATCTTCATCTCTAAGCTCCAAATCTGAAAACAACTTTCAAGTAAGAACATAAATCCTTGCTTTTTGTCAATATGGCTTGTGAAGCTCAAGACCAGGCAGAGTAGGGTGTTATATAAGTATGTAATATGCGGTGGTGAAAGAGTTAACATGTAGGGTAGGCTGATACTGCCCTCAAGGGATTCCCCCTTCACTGGCTGTTAGCTTATTTATGGGGGCTCCTGTCTGATAAATGTATAGGTTAATTTAAAGGGGACAAAATCTCAGTGGACAATCATTGCCTTCTAGTGTGGTCCCTGTCTCGGGCACTGAGGAGATGCAAGTTACATGGAGAGCATACACCATCTTTCTCAAGGAGAGGGGGCGGGGAGAGAGATTAGAGCTGGGGCTTTCCAACTTGTGAATTATTGATTGTTCTCCAATGTGATTCAGTCCTAGAAACATCGGTATCCAAGGGACCACAACTCCCTGTTCACCCTTCATTGCCTGACCTCGAGCGAAACCAAAAATACCTTTCCATATGAATAGGATTGTAAAATTCCAGGAGCCTGACCCTGGGGAGGGAGAGTAGGTGTGTGGTGAGCTTCTGCAAGACAGAGAAACTTAGCAGGGCTGAAAGCTAGTGATTTTTTTGGCCACGCCAGAGGAAGTTTTATGTTTGGGTGAATAAATCTGCAGCGCTTTAACCTATCAGAACTGTCAATTTAAAGTGAACCTGGAAACTTAGTGACAGAAGTAGTAAAACACAACAGCTTTGGTGGTGATGATTAAAGACCATTTAACAAGTTACTGAGGCTACCATAGAGTAGGCAGTGAGAACACTCTAATCAAGAGTGGGTGAAAATGGAACACATAAGTAAATGGAAGTTAGCTCTGGAAATTGCAAGTTGACTCTTTGAAACATGCACAGATTATCCAGCTCAGTATCAGTCACCATACTTTCATTTGTAATACAATTGCAAGAAACCTTCCCAGAGACATGGCACTGTATGCCCATTAGCTTTTAAAATAAGTTTTGAACAGCTTGTAACACAGATCTACACCTTGGGAATTCTGTTGTAGATTGTATTGAGGCAAATCATAACAGCATTTAGCATTAATAGTCCTGTCCCGAGAACATTCACACTGCTCTAGTAGCTTGCCTTAAGACAAGGGTTCTGCTTTATGTGTCATTCTGTAGAATTTTATTGAGGTAGCTGCAGCAGAGATTTCATCCAGCTCCTGGAGACCTTTGACTTCACTGCCTACCTTCACAATCATATCTTTTAATATCAGTAAAATATTCAATAATACATCATTAAAATTACTCATCTCACTTAAATCTGAACTTACAAAATGTTTCCCTTTTGGTTAGTTAACTCAGAGTTGCTGGCTTTAAATGCATCAAGTACAAGCACTGTGAAACAAAACTTGGACTAGAACTACTGTTATACTAAGCTGCAAATTATTTTAGTCCTGAAAGATTTTGGCCTGAAGAGATTATGCATATTTGGCAAACCAAATGTTCACGTAAGAAATGACTGAAATGTTGTGGCAGATTGTGTCTACATGTGCACACCCTTACACTTAAAAGCCCAGTAGAGACAGTGGAGGTCATGCTTTGGACGGGTGGCTTGCAGTAAGTCTACTAAGGCTATTGAATGTAGTAATAGGGGAAGTGACTTAGCATTTCAGCACCCGAAGTTTGCTAAGTGGTAATATCTCTCACCTCGCACCTCTGAAGTCTATTTCCTAATGCCAACCCCCTCAGCCACACACGCGCACACTTTTTTTTTGTACATATGTACCTGTTTTCCAAAATAGCTAATCAATTTCATCTAAACACATTTATCTGTTTCAGCATCATGGAGGGAGGTAATGTTTAAAGCTATTATTTTAGTAAATTGGAGCAGGGAGGATCAGATGAAACTTACATGGAGGAAACGGAATTAAACGAAAGCAGCGGAGACCTGACTTTAGTCCTATTTGTTATGTACCCTTGACAAGTTGTAGTAATAATCTGTATTTGAATTTTCTCGTCTGTAAAATGGGGTCAGTGCCACTCAGAATTCATCCACAGAATCACAATTTGATACAAATTAAAGGGCATTAATGTTGTAAAGTCTTGCACATAGGTGTGTCACTGCCTTTCCAGTATTTTCTTTCGTGTTAATAAAGGGGACAGTTCATTAACCCCAAATCTAATAAAATTGAAGACTTATGATTTCCCACTTAGATTTCCCACCCTAGAAGGAAGCAGCATACACCAATAATATACATCCTTTGGAGTTCTCTGATCTTTATCTAAAAGTTGCTGCTAAGAGAGACTAATGAATATAATATTTGAATGACAGGTACAAATTGATGGTAATTATGAGTTGCCCATCTAACTTTTCAAGAATTCTGGATGGTTTCCTTGCATCATTCCTCTCCCTCTCCTGTTCGTTTTGCTGATACTTTTTGGGCAGGCTTTTGAAGATGTAACTTTTTGCCTTGCACATGATTACTACTCAATTTTCTGTGGATTAATTAGCTAATACTGGTTAGCATTTTAGAATGCAATGGAAGATAGAATTACACATTCACACATAAGGCACTCAATATTGTACGTGAAATTAATCTTTCCTGTGAATGTGTTTTGTATGTTTTGTGAATGTGTTCAGGGCAATTCCCAAAATTTGAGAGCCATTATTTAAATTTAGATACTAATACAGCCTTGTCATACAGGACAGCCTTTCTAGATGGGAACCTTTGCTAGATCTAGACCCAGTGGGGTAATCTTGTGACGTGAAAGATGCTGAGTAGGGACAATTTGTCACGAGCAAGAACATGTTTCTTTTGCACCACTCATTTTATACATGTGCTGTAATTTTATATATAATTAGTACTTTGTATAATTCTGTCTTCCATTGCATTTTCAAATGCTAACCAGCATTAGCTAATTAATCCATACAAAATTCTTACGAGGCAGATGGTATTTTCTTTTTATTTTTATGCTAAACATAATTTAAATGTTTTTTTACTGTTGGTCTCTTCAGCATTAGCAATGTTGTTCAAAGATATTAACCTAAGACCATTATCTGCAGTATATTACTTACATCATTATGATGGTATTAATGCTGCATTCTCAATTACATGACTGTCTGGTGGTTTGACATCTGCTTGTGTGCCATCAGCTATTTTTAAGCACAACATGTAATTAAGCACAACATGTAACCTTGGTAATTACACTGAGTCAAGTTGTTTTGTTTTAATAAAATGCTTTTGTCTAGCATCTTTTAAATTTTTGCAATAATCTTGAGGGTGAGATTATCGCTCATTACACAAAACTAATGTTTAATAAACAATCACTGACTTGGCCAAGATGATGTGAATGGTCAGGGATAGAGTGCAATTTGGAGTTCACATTGATCTGACTCCAGATCTGCCTTATAGACTTTCAGTGTAGAACTTAGAAATCAGTGTAGAACTTAGCTTATAAGAACTGTCTGTAAAATTATTCATCTTGCATGGATTTTGGCAGCAGCTGCGAGCAGGCAAACGTTGGTAATGGAGGCTTCATCATGAAAAATGTCTGTCACATTTTATTCTTTATCTTCAGTAGTAATTGCATTGTTTTCACTGTTCTCTTCATCTCTAGAGTCTTGAAATCAACACTTGGGTGATTATTTGATCATTAGGTCATTGGAAAATCTTATTCAGAAATGTATTAAGACCAGATTGAGCAACTAAATCTGAATTTATTTCAAAATTGAGAAGTGTTCGGTGTTTATAAGATTTTTTTCACCTGACTTTTTAGATATTAGTAGAATTGGCGTTCTTTAGCAAATTTTTGAGATGGAGACTTGCTCTGTTGCCCAGGCTGGAGTGCAGTGGTGCCATCTTGGCTCACTGCAACCTCCGCCTCCTGGGTTCAAGCCATTCTCCTGCCTCAGCTTCCCGAATAGCTGGGGTTACAGGCTTGCACCACCACACCCATCTAATTTGTGTATTTTTAGTAGAGATGGGGTTTCACCATATTGGCCAGGCTGGTCTCGATCTCTTGACCTCGTGATCTGCCCACCTTGGCCTCCCAAAGTGCCAAAGGTGTGAGCCACTGCGCCTGGCCTACATCTTTTTCTTTTATGATTGGGGCTCTGATCCTAACCAAAAATGCAAATGCAATGTGGCATGAAAGGCAAGGTGCTACAGAAGAGAATAAGATATGAAGGTAGACCTACTTTCAAATATAAGACCGCCTTAATATCTAAAAAGTAGACTACCTGCGTTTTGCTTTCTGACATCAGTTTTTCTGAAACCCCGCCCAGGCTTCACTCAATATATTAGTGTCTTCAACCTGAAAGTGTTGAGCACCTTTCATGTGTGAAGCTCTGGAGAAACAAAGATACCACATTAATCTATGCCTCTGACTTGAGAGTGTGAAAACCTTTATGTTGGGTTTTTTCCTATTATTCATAGGCATATATGTTTATAGAAGCCTCGAAATTTGAAAGACATTACTTAAATCAGGCAGTAAGATATATAAACCTTCGTCTGATTTATCTTTGTGTTGGCAAACGTGCAATATTTGGCTACAAAATGCATAATCTAGGAACAGAATTTAAATCTTTTTGAAATTTACTGTTACCCCTAGAAAAGATAATTAATATTGACCCTGGGAATGATGTATATCTTTCTTAGAATAGGCCTCTCAAAACCACAGAATTGGCCAAGCACGGTGGTTCATGCTTGTAATCCCTGCACTTTAAGAGGCCGAGGCAGGTGGATCACCTGAGATCGAGTTCTAGACCACCCTGGCCAACATGGGGAAATCCTGTCTCTACTAAAAATACAAAAAAATTAGCTGGGTATGGTGGCACAAGCCCGTAATCCCAGCTACTCGAGAGAGTGCGACAGAAGAATCGCTTGAGCCCGGGAGGTGGAGGTGTTGCAGTGAGCTGAGATCACACCACTGCACTCCAGCCTGGGCGACAGAGACTCGGTCTCAAACCAAAAACTAAACAAAAGAAAACATAGAATTGGGCACAAAAATACATGGACTATTTTATTCATGGTGTTAAAAATTGCAAATATTTATGGAGTATTCACTCAGCCAGAGAAAATGCTAACAACCTTATACACATTTTCTTATTAACTTTAAATTGTGCAGATATTTTCTGAGCACCTGGTATGTTCCAGTAGCTGATCTTGGAATGTGTGTGAAGTGGTACAAAATGTTATGAACATTCATATGAGATAGTAGAAAGATGTATGTTACCTGAATGACAGAAGTGCTAGAGAGTAAAGATGAGATGGCAACCTTCTGGCTCAGATGGTTATGAAGACTGTGGCAAGAGTGGTGCTTAACCTAGATCATGAATAGGAGGGATAAGTTTAAAAGGAGCATTTTGAAATGGCCTTAAGTACAGGATAGATAAAGGAACTGTAAGAACAAATGTAGAGAGGAGAGCGAGATCAAGATTCACTCATCTATAAGATCACTTTAGAATGAATGTAGGTATATTTCATGCCTAATGAGAAACTGAAAATCAATGTCATAAAAAACCTGTTCGTCCTTAAATACGTGATTGCCCTGGTTTGCACATTTAAATCTCATCTTGGATGTTTTTTTATGCTGGTTTCTCACATGGACAGTGGGGGGAACCAGACTGCGTGCCATGAAATGGTCACTCCTGACGCAAGCTGGCTCTGCTCAGATCAAATGGATGCAATAGTCAAAGATTGGCAAGAAACAAAGGTGAAAGCTTACTGTGCAAGTTTTATAGTGAAAGAACAGAGCCTAATGTAAAATATAGGTAGGGAAAAAAGGACCAGAATGCTCAGTAGGAAATCCTACATGTATATAAAAGATTTCTATAGATCTCTGGAATGTTTCTATACCACCCTTAGATCAGTAAGGTACTTTTTTGCTTTTCAAAATGCTTCACTTCTGAAGAATTCTGTCACATTACTTCAGTTTCATTCTCATAGTCCTAAGGGGTAAGAATGACAGATATCATTATTTATATTCTGTGGGAGATGAAACAGAAGAACTGCTGATTTATCAGTGTGATTTTTTTTTTTTTTTTTTTTTTTTTTTTTTTTTTTTAAACACACATCAGTTGGAAAGAGACAAACTTAGGATGCAGCATTCTATTGATACCTGGACTTGCTTGGCGTTTTGTTTTTGACATGATCTGGGGACAGACACAGTTGGTATGCATAGCTTTATTTTGGTTGAAGTCGGTGTTCCTGCCCATAAGGGACCACCATTGGGAAGAAGTATAGAGATGGGACACAGGGCTGCCAAATTCCGGGAGAACATAAACAAGTCGGTAGAGCAAGTTGCTCTAGGGCGACTCCTGAGTTACCTATTCACCTTAAAAACTGACCTTACAGGGTACTAATAAGACTTAGAGCAAGGTGCCTTCTCACCTATTTATTCAACTTATATGTAGTGCAAGGTGAGAAGAAGGAAGGCAATAGAGGCAAGATGAGAAGAGGGAAGACAATAAGTGGTTGCACACTGTTATGAATGTGTGTCATCCCCAGCTTGTTTTCTGGGGAGGATGTGAGAGAGGTGGCATTTGATTTCTCCCTGCTGGCTACTGACCCTGGAGGGACAGCATGGACAACTTTATTGCTTTAAGTTATCTAAGGTGACTCTTCCCTAACAACCCTCTTTATAATTGGTGCTTCCAGTGTTTATGCACCAGCTTCACCTGGCTTTACAAGATTTCACTTGCCTAACATTATTAGAATTTAGAGAAATCAAATGCCAGCTCTTGCCCATCCGCCCCAGATAACAAGCTGGGATGACACGCATAGTAACACTGTACAAACCACTTATTCATTGCCTGCTGATGCAAATGTTATTTTAAATGATGACACCATTGTATTGAAACTATTCATTTTTTTCTTTAGCTTTTCTTGTACCTGATGATGGAGGCTGAGGGGTTGGCAATGGGGCTGGGGGAGTTTGCTGAACACTAGAGCAACTCTGCTCTAGCCAGATAGGCTATCCACATTATAAAAGAAGCAAAAAATTATTTTGAGCAACTTTCTGCAAACAATTACATATTACTACATTAGTCAACTTAATCCTCAACCCTGTAAAGTAGGTATTATCTCCATGCAAATGCTGTGAAAACTGGGGCTCAGAGGAATTAAACCTGCTCCAAATTAGCTATCTTAAAAAGTGGCAGGGCAGATATTTGAGTTGCGTATGGGTTTATCTAGAAGTTTCTTAGAGACTTCCTAAGTCCATTGAGAGGGATAATAGAACTCTTGGTGTGAGTGGGAAAAATCGAAGTGTGCCCCTTTCCCATGTCACCTGTTCTCAGTTACTGACCTATTTTCTTCCTTTCATGACCTCCATCTATCCCTATGAGTAATAGTATTGTTCATGTATATCATTTTTTAGCTGTTTTCCGGGAAGAATATGGGGTCTTGACATTTTGACTTCTCCATGCTGGCCACTGAGGCTAGGGAGACAGCATGGACTTGTTGTGCACACTTATTTTAAGACAGGGATACTAAGGCATGGTATCAGGTAAATCAGGTAACTGGCTAATCAGCTTTGTACCCTTGAGCCAAAGGTTTGATGGTTCTAGTCATATTTCCTAACCAGAATAACAGAACCCAAACTCATGGGCCATCTGATGTAGGGCTCTCCTATTTGGAAAGTAAAAGTTCTTGTTGAGCTCTTCAATTCCCTTGGCACTTCTGATTACAATCATTAGAGGATTTGTCACTCTGGTTTGGAAATGCTGTCTCCAGTCCCCCTGGGAAGGTCGACCAAAGACTTTGCCTGGCTTTGGCCGAGTGAATGGATTTGGAACTAGGAAGTCCTGGGCTTTCTCATAGGCTACTAAACCAGCATTCAGTGTGGACTTCACTTGCCTGTATTTGCATTACCTAAACTTAGACTCCAGAATTAGTATTCTGTTGGAGGGGCCAGGAGAATCAGCAGATATCTTCATATTTTAATAACTCCCTAGATGATGCTTATAAAAGATGCTTATAAATACTGAAGATTGAAAACAATTCCCTTGAGGATTTTTTGTTGTTGTTGTTGCACATGTAGGATGTCCTGCCAGCTCTTCAGCAAGAAGAGACAATGCGTTTTCCTAGAAAGGGATCTTTCTACTGTTAAAATAAGCACCTTACTTAGTAATTCTTGTAGTGGAAATGAGTTACAGGGAACCATCATTCCTAGATATCCGCATGAATAAGATATGCATTGTGAGGATAAAGGGGGTATAGTCTTGTAGCTGTAACATAATGGTTGGTAGCAATGCCTCTGTAAACAGATACCTTAGATATGAAATTTTCTCCAACTTAGCCTGGTGACTTCATGAAGATAACTTTGACTCTATGCCATCAAATGTTTAAAAAAAAAAAAAAACCCTTCTTACAAGTTTGTTAGACTTATATAGGTTGATAGCCATCTAACAGTTAAAATAGTGACTGACACATAATAAACACTCATGTTAGATGTTGATTACTTTGTCGCGTCATTTTATTAATAACAATCATAATCGCAATATCTAATACCAACTAAGAATATATATATAATAGTAATATCACAAGTGATTGTATCTTTTTATAATGTGCTCCCTCTTCTATTTTTTCCCTTTTCCTCTTTGAGGTCTGGAGCTATTTTTCTTATTGTATTTGTTCTGTTTTTTGTTTTACATCTCCCTTACAACATTTGTAACTATTTGCTCAGAGTAAATACTAAATTTATGCTGGTTTTCCATTTACTTTTCTTGGTGCAGAAAAGCGTAAGTTAATAAAACTTATGACCTTGTACAAGAATATACGAGAATATGATAGTCATTAAATATAGAATCTATATGTAATGGCTTGTAAAACATATGCAGCAAAACAAAGTAAAATCATCAACTGGAAAACATTAAGACTTTAAGACAAAAAATTTTGAGTTCTCTTATGCCTCCCAGATATCTAATTGGGCATCTGGTACGTTAAAAGGATCTCGATCAATTTTGTTGAATACATTTTTGTTCTTATAAAATGAAGCTGTAAAAAAAAAAATCTGGAAAGATGTGGCTAAAGTGTTACCACGTTATGACTGAGGGTTTTGATTATCCTTAAAATTTTCTGTATTTTCTGACGTTTATGAACATAAATGCAGACGTGAAAGGGATGGTGAACTTAGCCTTATTATACTTAAGTTTAGGCAACTGAATTTGACAAATTTCTGTAACTGCTAGGGTTGGTAGCTAGTTTTGATGACAAAGGTAGCAAGATCACTTTTTTCTCTTCTGAATATGTAATAGCAGATATTTTCGCTCCTTTCTTCATGAGTTTTTTCTTTTTAATTACAGAAGAGACATTTGAAGGTATTTGTACTAACAAAGACCATACACAGTTTAGACATTCTGGTGACCTGTGCTTCCAACAAAGAACACATGTATGGGTAGATACATAGATGGATAGATAAATAGATATAAATATATTTCAATCTAAATCTCAAACATTAGTTTGATCTTTATTCATCTGTCTATGCATCGATATTAATATATGTACACACACGTACTTAGCCATAGGTATACGTAAGTCAAGCGCTTATACTCTACCTATAATGCCTCACTCATGGAGGTGTGAGGTATTAAATGGTCTTCTGCTTAAATGGAAAACACTTAAGACAAAGGAAATTGGAGAAGGTGAGAGACAGTACTGAGATACCAGAGATGGAGAAAGAGAAAGACAAAGAGAATGAGAGAAAGAAACAGACACTAAGTCAAAAACATGGAGATTCAGAGATGGAAAGAGAATCACAGAAAAGAAAGGCAATGACCATGGAGAACTTGTAATCATCAATATTTTTAAAAAGCACCAGAGGGAACATGAGCTTGTAGCTTCACAGTATTTTTTCCTAATGTACTAATACACTTTTCTACATTTGATGGAAGTTCTGAATTTTTGATTCACAGATGCTACATTGCACTAAATTACCCACGAAATTGCAGGGCACAGGCCACCCAGCTTTTTTGCAAAGGTGTATACATGTGGCTTCTGAATTTTCAAACTTTCTTACTCTTTTTTTTTGTTGTTGTTTGGCTCAGAATGCATGTTACCTTTTGAAACAGTATTCACTGTAGTGGTTAAATTTCTAGGTCAAACCACAAAACGCCAGGGTTCTCGTATGCTGTGATTTTGCTGTCAGGTGGGTTAGATACTTTACATACTTATCCAAGCATCAAGTTGAATTAGCAATTTCATTTCTGGTAAAAACTGTAGTTTAGAACTCATGGTGAGGAATAGTTGTGGCCAAAACCTTGAATGTTTTTGTCCTTTGACTCTCCAGAGCCACTCAACAAAAGGTAGTTGGTATGTACCCAAGCCACATGGTAGTTCTCTTTATTGAAAAAAATAGTGATTTAGTCATTTGTCCCTCTTTGAAAAAAAAAAAAAAATAGCACAGGTTAAACCATTGTGTATTTTTGCTGTCTGTAAAAGCTACATTTTGTTTAGCTGGGGCTTCTTAAAAGGCTTACTCAAATAGCAATATGTTTTACAAGAAACTTAACAATTGTTAACTTTGGGATGTAAGACTGATGGTCTAGTACAGGAAAAACTGTCCTGCGGGGCAAATTTGGTTTGCCACTTGGTTTTTTAAAATAAAGTTTTATTGGAACACAGCCACATTTATTTATACATATTGTCTATAGATGTTTCTGGGCTGTAACAGCAGTGTTGAGTAGTTGTAATAGTGACTAAATGTTCTACAAAGCCTAAAATCTTTGTGATCTGGCCCTTTACAGGAAAAGTTTGCTTACCTCTGGCCTAGATCATGAGGAAATTTTTAACCATTCCTTTTATATTTGCCTGTGCTATCTTGAAATATTTTTGCCATGTGTGCAATAAAACTATTAAAACATTTTAAATGATTGTTGTGCTACATACTAAGATTGTGTTCCTATGCATCCTCAGAAATCAGCAACTGTCTTGTGAAACAACCTGAACATACAGATGTCTTAGAGTGGAGGTGAAGAGAGCATTTAGAAGGACAATCTACGTAAGAAATCATGGTAGCCAGCATTAGCAAGTGTGAAATATTAATATGGATTGATGTAGAATAAAGAAGATTTGATATAGATTGTAGGATATATTTTAGTGATCTTGAATCTAGAAAGGAAGGTGGGGAAAAGAATAGTCGAGGAATGCTCAGTTTCCAGCAATGGCAGTTGAGTGGATAATGGCATTATGCATTGTGATAGGGGAAAGTCAGGGATGCGGGGATGTGGGGTTTACCAGTAAGGAAGATGCAATGCTGTTCGACTCTGCTTTTGCTTGTACTTTGCAAGATAGAATAGAGCTCCAGTACCACTGAGGGTAATTTTGTGTGTGCATGTGTTTGTGTGTGTCCACATACGCACCTACTTTCAGCTTGGCTACACTTGCTCATGAGAGTGTAGTCTAGTGTTTGTGTGTGTGTGTGTGTCAGTCAATTTGGGCTGCTATACCAAAGTACCGTAGACAGGGTGGCTTATAAATGACAGACATCCATTTTTTAGAGTTCTGGAGGTTGGGAAATCCGAGATCACAGTGTTGGAAGATTTGGTGTTTGGTGAGGGTTCCCTTCCTTGTTCAGACATCATCTTCTTTCTGTATCCTTACGTGGCAGAAGGGGTGAAGGAGTCCTCCGGAGTCTCCTTTATAAAGGCACTTAATGCTATTCATGAAGGCTCTTACTTTCATGATCTAATCAACTGCCAAAGCCCCCTACTCCTCATACAATCACATTGGGAATTAGAATTTCAACATGTGAAAATATGGGGAACGAAAGAATTCAGTCTATGGCATCTGGCTTCTGGCCTTATTGCAGGATTTTAAATCAATGATGACCATACAGAAGTCCCTGATATGAATAATCTCTTGTTGCCTGAGTCCTGTGTGCTGAATAACAGTTCCTTGGGGTTCCCTACAATGTCTGCCCTGGACGTCAAATACAAATCCCATGCTTAAAAACCTACAAGTCATTCTGAGCAGAAGTACAGGAGTAAGGACTTGTGCTATGATCTTTCCCTGAGGGTAGAACATGTTGATCAGATACATGGCCAGCATATTCTTGAGCAAAGCCATTCTCAAGGTTGGTGATTGCACTGTGGTCCACAATAAACTCATTATCTTCTCATGGTAGCACAGAGATGAGCTGCTACTCCTAAACCCTTGTATCATCTGGCCATCTCTCTGAAGCTTCCTGAATGAGGTATACATTATTAATGCAGATGGTGAAAAGTATGTGAATCAATGGCTGCTATAAACTTTGTATGAGTTAAGTCAAGAGAATTGGTGAATAACTGAATTACTGGATAAAATTACTAAGCCAGTTCTATCTACCAAGTCTGTTACTACCAAAATCATGTCTGATGCATACTCACCCTTTCTTGAAATATCTTAATATGGCTCAGTTGTCATAAAAGACTACATGTTTGTTCCATAACAAGGTTTTCTTTTTCACATTAAAAAAATTGAATCAAATTTTACTGTCCAGTGCATTAAATTACCAGTCTACACTCTTAGCAACAAATGCCTGAGGACTTTTAGAAAGGTTTGTTTATTCAATTAGGAATAAATAATGGCGGAGCATCCTTCATTTTCTATTTATTTTCTTTTCTTGCATCCTACTTTCTTCAAATTTATCCTTCATACAAGTATCTCGGGAAATAACATGATTTGAGTTGGGGCTTGATGTGAGAGACTGAGTTGACCTGAGTTGTGTGTTTGGATCCCTTGTTCTATGATAAGGTCACATGGGGGCTAAACCTTAGAGAAGCCAGCTTGCTTCCTTAAGGACATTGTTTTTGCAAAAAGTGATTGCAGACATCAGTAAAATTATATGAGGGAGAGTAAAACAGCTCATTACAATAGAGTGGGGTTTACCTAGTTTATGAGCTCCATTTAATTACTAAAGACACATGTAGAGAAATTTTTAACAGCATTCTACTAAAGTCAAAGTGAGCAAGATTTGAAGGGCTCTAGCCACTGTGTTTCAAGAACTCGCTTGATTTGTGGAGACAAACTGAGATGTGAGGTAAAGAGGCCTGGACTAAGGATACTGACTTCATTTTTCTGCTGTTAGTTGATTCTACAACCTCAAATACGCTGCTACTCATAAATATGGAGATGAAAATACCCATTTCTTTGGTTGGTTGTGAGGAATTCATAAGTTATGAGAGCGGCTGGCACAGGGCGGGCTTAGCTCACTCCAGATGTCCAGTGAATGTTTGGTTCAATCTGTCAATCTTGTCTAGAGAATTTGTTCAGGAAATTTCTCTAAGTCAAGGAGTTTTGTAAGGTGCCAGGAGACGCTGTTGGTGAGTGGAGAAAGATCAGACCTGATCCAGGTAATTTGAGTTTTAGTTCTGATTTGTGATTCATTAGTTTGCAAATGAACTAATGGGCAAACTAATGCCCTTTTAGGCAAATCACTCAACCATTAGCTTCCTCATCTGGGATGCAAGCGTAATACTGCAGTCCAGTGTAGCACGGGCTCTGAGTGAGACTGCCTGAGTTTGATTCTCAATCCTACCACTTACTAAATGCTTACCTGGGCAAGTTACTGAAAAATTCTCTATGGGCTGACATAAATCAACACGTTTAACAAGTGTTCTAGCAGAGTGCCTGTTACATGGTAGTTGCTCAATAAATGTTAATCAGCATGATTTTTATTTCTTTTAAACCCTGGCTTGAGTAAAATCAGCAATCATCACAATTGGAATGCTGAGTATACACTGCTAATACAAATGTTAACACTACATCTCCAAAGCAAAGGAAAATCTATCCAATGCTTCCAGTTTTATCTTACCTAACTTGTTTTCCTCTTTTCTTTCCCCTGTTTTATCTGTGTAGCAGAGCAGCAGCAACTACAGCAAGGCCAAACTGGCAGAAACCAAAGTCAAAGGACTGCTCTTCCTCCTTAGTCCTCTGTCCTGGCTTCCCCCTCCCCTCCCCGAATGCTTCACATATTTCCTCAGGAGCCACATACCTCTGAGCACAGCAGGTTTCCTGAAACCAGAGGTAGGTTTTTGCTTTCATACAGCAGACTCATTTCCTCACTCAGGGAATCGGGTGTTGCTTCACCCATGTGGAATTACATGGCCTTTCCCTTCCAGTTCCAGCAGTTGCCACTCTCAGCCTCAGACCCAGCCAACACAAGTGTCAGTGCTGCGTGGAGTGAGTCGCTTTGAGCCACCTGAGGAAACTCAAAGGGCCGCTCACAGAAGAAAGCTTAGGGATAGGACTGTGGTCTCAGCTGTGACCCTTTTTCCTGGCAAACTATGGCACTTGATGAAACATAAAGATGCCCCTTGGGGAGGGGGGAGGGTAGGCTAGCACAAAAGCCAAAGATGGAAGGAAAGTGGCCCTTATTTCTTCCTGTCTGCCATTCAGGGGTCTATCTCCCTGAATTACTGATATCCTAGCCTCATGTATGTATTGTGTTAATTGAGTACCAGCACTCAGAGCATTAGTTTGGTAATTAGTGGTTCTGCTACTTGTCAGTTGTATGACTTCGGGCATTCACTTCATCTCTCTGAGCCTTAAATTTCTCATCTATGTGATGCCGGGTAGTCATGCCTGTCTTGACTGCTTAGCCAAATAAAAAACTCAAGTTTTAAATTCTGAAACCTTAGGGTTCAAGAGCTGGGGAAGGAGTCTACACGTTTTCTAATGGAGCTATTATCTGCTGCAGGCATTCATTGCCCTCGCTAGCATCCTAGACAAATATGGATCCTCTTGATTCAATTTGAATACTGACATGCCTGGGGAGCTGCCTTCGGGAGCTCTGATTGTTAGAAACTTCTTCCTGTGCCCTCTAGTAACTTTTACCTATCTCTCCTGGACCCAACAATAAATTTCATTCCTAAACTGTTCTGCACATTGACAAATATTGTAAAAATATCACATTTTAAGTTGTTAAGTTATTGTCTCAGCTCCTTTACCTGCTCTGCCTTTTGGGATTTTTCTTTGGATTGATGAATGAAACAGGGCATGGCATTAGGTGTTTGTGAATGTTCTCAAGGGTCCTTGTGGGATTGGTTCTGAAAGCTTTCCTGATTATCTCTGGAGGCGATGATTATTACCAATAGTTTGACTCCTAGCACCATGATTAGAAAAGCATGTTATTTTTTAACAAAATGAAAATGCATTAAATTTTAGTAAAAGACCTTGAAAACATCTAAATAATAAAAGCTGTTTGTAACCCAGCTATTGCAAACAAAATTATTTTAATACCTTATATCTTGGTCATATTTCCACGCACATGATTATGTGCACATGTGATTGTTGGAATTATACAACACATTGGATCTGCATTTTGCTCTTTTATTTTCCCATGCCACTACCAATTATAAGTATCATGATGCTTGCATCACAATATCTTATTGAATGAATATACCATAATTGACCCAATGAACTCCCTATTTTAATCCCTAATTTGTGGTAAGTTTTCAGTAACATCAAGTCTATTCTCTGAGAAATGGAAATGTAGGAGAATACAAGACCTCTAAATTCCCTCAGCAAGGTTTTATTTTCCAAGTGTTGGGGTAGTAACTTTACTGCCCTTCTTTTCATAAGTGAGCAGAGTTAGGACAAGTGGATCTGATCCTGTTAGAGCTGGAAAGCTTGAAAAAAAAATTGGTATGTTTAGGTAAACTCTGCATTTCAAATTTAAACTTAACGTGTTTTACTGGTGATTTTTATGACCAACAAGAAGTTTTGGTTTGTTTCACTTATTGGTAGAACAATGGGCCCACCAAGGGCTTGTGCTGCCTCGTTCTTCTGATATCAGGAATTTTCCTGGAAATTATTTTCTATGTCAGGAAGACAATTTTTTAAGGCACTTGAACTCAGTGGTAAGAATCAGAGTCCCAGGTGTGCCTTCCACTCACATAATTTGGGCCCCAGTGCTCGTACGATTAGATCAGCTGCCTGTGGTGCTTGGTAAGAGTGGCAGTACCTCTATTCTTCTGCAGACTTACAGAACCAATTGCCAAAATAGAAGGAATCAGAACTCATATTTTTACAAGCACTCTAAGTGAAATATATCAGGAAAATTTAGTAAATAGATTGACTCACATAAATAAATGATGTCTAGAGAGCTTAGTGTGAAAGACAATTGCCAATTACTTTATCCTGTCCTCAAACTGATACTGTAAGGAGTCCTGTAGTATCTTAGATGTAGGGTTTTACTTCATCTTTGGCAATTATCAAAATCGCAGAATTGCAAATAGCTCCATAAACCTATATAACAAGGGAGATAGAAGGGACCTTTCAACACAGAAGTGATCATTTTTGAAAGAGGCCTCTCATATCTCCCCAAAAGCATTAGCACTAACAGAGAAGCAGCTGCATTCTTTCATCATGGCCAATACCACCTTTGTGGAATGGATTAAAAAAAAAACTTTGCCATCTCCTCTGGGGAGTGGCTAATTTGAGGCAATGGCATATGGTTGACTTTTAAAACAAAACCAAACAATGTTCTGGTTGCTTAGGCTCAGTGGAGTTCTCAAAAGCCAACACAAAAGGGAAGTCCAGACACATTCTCACTCCATCTGTGCTTCCTCTCTAGTCCAGAAAAAAAAAAAAAAAAAATGTTAACTTCATTGGTCCTGATGCACTGGAATGTTTCCAGCAAGACTGTCTTCTGCCTTTTCTGATGTCATAGGTTTGTTTTTGCAGAGAACCTGTTAAGCATGTTCCTCATGTGCCTATTAAGAAAGATGAAAAGTAACCTACCAAGATGACCCCCTGGTCTTGGCAGTGAGTGCCTATATCTGGTAGGCAGATCCTTATTGTGGTAGTTTATAATAAAAAGGATTGAAGGTACTTTATCATTCCTTTCCCCATAGTATAACTTTAATGAACAGGAATGCCAGACCATTAAACTACTAATTTTGGTCCAAACACAGACAAAAGGGATAGTAAGAATTATCTTGTTAAAAATCAGAAGAGGGCCGGGCGCGGTGGCTCAAGCCTGTAATCCCAGCACTTTGGGAGGCCGAGGCGGGGCGGATCACGAGGTCAGGAGATCAAGACCATTCTGGCTAACATGGTGAAACCCCGTCTCTACTAAAAATACAAAAAACTAGCCGGGCGACCTGGCGGGTGCCTGTAGTCCCAGCTACTCGGGAGGCTGAGGCAGGAGAATGGCGTGAACCCGGGAGGCGGAGCTTGCAGTGAGCTGAGATCCGGCCACTGCACTCCAGCCTGGGCGACAGAACAAGACTCCGTCTCAAAAAAAAAAAAAATCAGAAGAGAAAGCATGTGGAGCCGCGGGTAGGGGAGACTTATGATTAGTCATCTTTACACTTCACGTTTTACAAAATTAAGAATTATGGGCATCCTGTGTCTGAGTTGTAGACCATTTGAAAACAAGAGAAGCTTCTCAGCAAGAGAAAAGAAACTCATCTAAGGAAACTCCCATAATGCTATCAGTGGATTTCTCAGCAGAAACCTTGCAGGCTAGAAAAAAGTGGGAGAATAAAGTGCTAAAAGAAAAAAGCAAGAAGAAAAACTATCAACCCAAGAACTCTACATCTGGAAGAGTTGTCTTTCAAAAATAAGAGATAACATTTCCAGACAAAAGCTGAGGAAGTTGATCACCACTAGACCTAACTTACAAGAAATACTAAAGGCAAATGAAAGCTGAAAATAAAGGGAACAAAAGGGAAATTAAGCTAAAATGAAAGAATGTTATTTAACAAGAAAATATATAAAATTCTAAAACTCACTGGTACCAGTACAGTGTCAATTTCAGAATATTATATAATGATTGTGTGTAAATCACCTAACTCAAAGATTAAAAGACAAAAGTATTGAAAATAAGTACAATAATTTGTTGATACACAATATATAAAATATATGAATTTTGATATCAAAAATAAATGTGGGTGGAAGGTAAAAGACACAATTTTGTATGTGTTGGAATTTGTTTTAACAGCTTTAAATAAGCTGTTATAGCTATAAGATGTTTTATTATACATCTCATCATAACCACATACAAACTCTGTAATGGATACACAGAAGATAAAGGAATCCAAATATACTGATAGTTGGGATAGCTGTTCCCTCCAAATCTCAAGTTGAGATTTGATGCCCCATGTTAGAGGCTGGGCCTAGGAGGAGATGTGCAAGTCATGGGGGCAGATCCCTCATGAACCACATGGGGCCATCCTAAAGGCAAGAGTAAATTCTCACTCCATTAGTTCATGTGAGAGCTGATTGTTAAAAAAAAAAAAATCAGCCACCTCCCTAACTCTTGCTTCCTCTTTCATTATGTGATCTCACTTGCCAGCTCCCCTTCACCTTCTACCATGAGGGGAAGCAGCCTGAATCCTTCACCAGAAGCAGATGTTGACACCATGCTTCTTTTATAGCGTACAGAACCAGGAACAAAATAAACGTATTTTATTTATGAATTACCCAGCCTCAGGAATTCCTTGACAGCAACACAAACGGACTAAGACGCATACCGTTAAAGGAAATCATCAAGTAATAAGGGAAGGGATAGTAAGCAAGAAAGGAACTACAAAATGGAGAGTAAACAATGAACAAAATGGTAATAGTATTTATCAGTAAATACTTTGGATGTAAATGGATTAAATTCTCCAATCAAAAAACATAGAATGGATAAATGGATAAACTAAAACAAAAAAAGCCCAAACTCCGAACTATGTCTCATTCAAGAAACTTACTTCAGCTATAAGGAAAAGCATATACTGAATGTGATGGAATAGAAAAAGAAATCTCACGCAAATGGAAAGCAAAAGGGAGCAGAGATAGATACACTTAACATCAGACAGAATAAACGTTAAGTCACAAACTAACAAGAGACAAAAGATCATTATATAATACTAAAGGGTTCAATTAATTACAAGGACATTATAAATATAAATTCAGCATTGAAGCAACTAAAGATATTAAGCAAATATTAGCAGGTTGGAAGGCAGAAACAGCAATGCAGTAGAATATTCTGCACACAGATTATGTTACATTACATAAAAATCCTTAGCAAATTTAAAAAGACTAAAATCATTTCTTGTCTTTCCCAGACACAGTGGCATAAAACTAGAAACCAGTAACTGAGAGAAAATGGAAATTTTCACAAATAAGTGGAAATTAAGACACTCCTGAAAAAATCAGTGCATCAAAGGATAAGTCACAAGTGATGTCAAAAATACCTTTAGACAAAATTGGAAACAACATTTTAATCTGACAGAATGCATCAAAAGTAGTTCTAGAAGAAACATTCATAGTAATAGCCACACTAACAAAAAGGAAAAAAAATCAAATGAACAACCTAACTTTATACCACAAGAAACTAGAAAAAGAAAAGCACAAAACCAAGAGAAGGAAGGTGATAACAAAATTCAGAGCACAAATAAGATAGACTAGAAAAAAAATAGAAAAGATAAATGGAACTAAGAAATGGCATTTAAAAAAATACAATTAACTAAAGAAACAAGACTCAAATCAGATGAGAGAGGAGATATTACAACTGATACCATCACAATACAAAGGATCATAAAAGACTTCTATGAACAATTTTACAGCAGCAAATTGGATAACCTAGAAGACATGGATAAATTCCTAGAAATATTCATCCTACCAAGACTGAATCACTAATGAATGGAAAATCTTAACAGACCAATAATTAATTAGGACTGAATCAATCATAAACCTCTCAACAAAGAAAAGCCCAAGACCTAATGGCTTCACTGCTGAATTGTATCAAACTTTTAAGGAAGAATTAACATCAATTTTCTCTCAAGCCCTTATAAAAACTTCAAGAGGGACACTTCCAAATTTATTTTACAAGGCCATATATTACTTTTGATACCAAAGTCAAACAAGGATACTATCTGAAAAGTATAAGCCAATATCCTGAAGAACATGTATACCAAAGTCCTCAATAAAATACTAGAGAACAGAACTTAACAGCACATTTAAAGTTTCTTATACTATGATCAAGTGAAATTTATTTTTGGAGTGCAAGAATTGTTCAACACATGCTAATCAATAAAATGATACACCATATTTACCAAATGATTTATAAAAATCATGATCTTAATAGATGCAGAAAATCATGTGACAAATTGAACATCCTTTCATGATAAAAACACTAAATTAAAGTAAATGGACCTCAAGACAGTGAAGGCCATGTATGACATACGCACAGCTAATTACCATCATCAATAGTGAAAGACTAAAAACTTTTCCTCCCAAACCAGGAATAAAACCAGGATGCTCACTCTTGCCACTTTTATTCAAAATATTTTTGTAAGTCCTAGAAAATTAAGCAAGAAAAAGAAATAAAAGACATCCAAATTGGAAAGGAAGAAGCAATATTGTCTCTGTTTACAGATGGCAAGATCTAAAGGTGGAAAACCCTAAAGACTCAACCAAAATCTTAATAAATAAATTCAGTAAAAGTTACAGGGTATAAAATCAACATAAAATCACTTGTATTTCTATACACCAATAACAAACTTAAAGAAAATTGAGATAGCAATCCCATTTACAGCAGCATGAAAAACCATAAAATAGTTAGAAATAAACATAATCAAGGGGGTGAAGTATCTTTACACTGAAAACTATAAAGTGATGATGAAAGGAATTGAAGAATACAGAAATAAATGGAACAACAGCCCATGCACAGGAATTGGAAGAATTAATATTTCTAAAATGGCCATGCTTCTCAAGGGACCTACAGATTCAATGCAATCCCTATGAAAATCCCAATGGCATTTTTCACAGAAAAAAAATCTGAAAATTTGTGTAGAAACACAAACGACCCTGAGTAGCCAAAGCAGTAATGAGAAAGTAGAAGGAAGCTGGTTATCTTTTCTGATTGATTTCAAACCATATTACCAAGCTGTAGTTTTTAAAATATGTACTGGCTTAAAACCAGACACAGATCATCAAGAACAGGACAAAGAACCCAGAAATAAACCCACAAAAATATACAGTCAGCTAATCTTTGACAGGAAGCTAACGCACAATGTAGTAAGGATTTTCTCTTCAATAAATGGTGTTGGGAAAACTGGATTTCCACATACCAAAAATATAACTGGTCCCCTATATTATGGCACTTACAAAGATTTACTCAAAACTGATTAAAGACTTAAAAGTAAGACTGAAAAAATGTGAAATTCCAAGGAGAAAACATAGGGGAAAAATTCCTTGGCATTAGTCTTATCAATTACTTTATAACTTATTTTGACACCAAAGACAAAGGCAACAAATGTAAAAAATAAATAATTGGGACTTTATCAAACTAATAAGCTGCATAGCAAAGGAAACAATGAAAAGGCAACCTATGGAATGGGAGACAATATTTGCAAACTATATATTCAATAATGGGTTAATTTCCAAAATACATAAGATACTCATACAATTCCATAGCAAAATATAAACATTCTGATTAAACACTGAGCAAAGTACCTAACAGATATTTCCCAGAAGGAGACATATAAATGGTCAACGAGTTCGTGAAAAGGTGCTCAGCATTGCTACACAAAGAAACACACATCAAAACCATAATGAGATAACGTCTCACATCTGTGTGGATGGCGTTTATCAAAAAGACGGATAAATGTTAGCAAGGATGTAGAGAAAAGGGAAACTTTGTGTACTGTTGGGTATGTAAATTGGTATAGCCATTCTGGAAAACAGCATGAAGATTCCTCCAAAAAAAAAAAAAAAAACTACCATTAGATCCGACGATCTCACTTCTCTGTATTCTTCATATAAAGCCAAAGGAAATGAATTTGATTTCCCTAATGGACATCTGTGCGCCCATGTTCATTGCAGCATTATTCACAGCGCTCAAGATACTGAGACAATCTGTCAGTGGATGAATGGATAAAATTACCTTATACACACAAGCCCCAATGCAATATTTTATAAAAAGCAAATATGTAATTTTTGACAAATAAACCTGAAGGACATTATTCTTAGAGAAGCCAGAGAAAGACAATATATAGTATCACTTATATGTGGAATCAAAAACGGGACAAAACAAAACCAAAAACCAACAACAAAACTCCAACTCTTTAAAACAGCGTAGAATAGAAGGATGGTTGCCAAGCACTAGGAGTGACAGAAATGGAGAGAGATGTAGGAGAAAGGGTACAAGCTTTCAATGATAAGATGAATAGTTCTGAGGATCTAGCATATAGCATGGTGACTACAGATAATATTATACTTGAAATCTGCTAAGATCTTAAGTATTCTCACCAAAAAAAGTAACCATATGAGGTAATGCATGTGTTAATTGGCTTCATTGTGATAATCATTTCAAAACGTATACATATGTCAAAACATCACATTTTACACCTCAAATGTACACAATTTTTCTGCCAATTATACTTGAGTAAAGCTGGGGAAAAATAGTCACTTTCATAGCTTAAAAAATGTAATTTCCTTAAATTCTTGGTCATCAATCATAGACATAAAATAAAACAAGCAAAGAAAAATGTAATTTTCTAACCTCAATGAATCTAGTTCACCATAATGAGCNTACATATAAGTTACTGCATTATACACTTTAAATATGTAGAATTTTATTTGTCAATTATACCTCAATAAAGCTGGGGAAGGAGGGAAAGTATTTTTTCTTTTCTTTGTTCGGACACCTGCAAGAGGCATTCCTGTCCTTCGTTCCCTAAGTATTGTGAGGTTGGATTTTATAAGTAGGAGACGAAGAAACCAGGCTTTCATCAGAGCAGGAGCCACAGCTAAGTTTGAGCATCCCACCATTGAAGTTTTGTTTCCCACAAAACCTGTAGATGGACTTCAGGGCCATCAGTCTATTGCAAATATCCAATTGTTTCCTTCATTTATCTGAAGCATGAAAGAAAAGACAGATTCCTTTATCATTTGCCCAGTTTTCCCATGGAGGAGAAGAGAGGCAAGTACATTAACCACTTGTCACATCACCAGAAATCCATGGAACACTTCACCAAAAAAGCTGGTCACTCCAGAGTCTGGATGTCAGTCAGGGGCAGAAGGTAACAGGTCTCAAAAACCCATTCTGTAAAGGGTGTTGGTTCCAAAGAGATGGAAGGCTCAATGACCTGGGGCATAGTTGCAGGAACAGGTAGGTGTTCCAAGTAAGAGCAGAGCCATCAGAGCTGGCACAGTCAGCACAGACCAAATAAAAGGACTCAAATAGGAAGACAGGGGTCAAAGTGGCAAAAATTCTGAAGGCAGAGCAAAGTAGGTGGTCATAAGCTCCATATATAAAGAAAATAACTCAAGTCAAAAGGGCAGAGCCAAACCAACAGGTGAGTCCAGGAATAAGGAATTTTTTTTTATCTGAGTTAGTCACTTGGTGATGTTTCTGGAATGCTTAATTCCAGAAGCATTTGTTTATTAATAGAAAGGCAGAAGTAGCAGTTTAGGTCTTTATAGCCTTTATGGAGGTACTAAATAATGAAATAGCAGAGTAGAACCCTAAAACTTTACCATTTTGGGGGTTATATTTGTAGCCAACCTGGGGAAGCTTTAAAGTTTTGTCTCAGAATAGCAGCCTAAATTTTGATACATAATAGATCATTTTTAGAATACTTTCTATTTGCTTGCACCTCTAATTTATTTCATTAGGTTACACTAAGGGAGGTTTCTCCTCAAACATTTTTAAAGACCGATCCATAATTTGTTTGTACCTCCTTTAAAAACCTGGAAACCTCCCCTTTGGACTTGGGCAATTGTCTGTTATTCTGAAACTCCTCCTATCCCACATATTCAGGAAATGTGAGCCCTGAATGGTAGTTGACTTGAAGTTTAAACAGATCATAACTCAAATGTGAAAGCAACTCTGCTGTTTGCTCACCAGGCTGTTAAGCCTGCCATTTCCAAAGGCGGCCTGCAGGGCAGGCTTGTTAAGCACAAGAAACTCGAATTGTCTGAAGCTTTTAGCCTGGACCGTGCCATCAGTTAGCATTTAAGTCAGAAATAAACTAGATGGCATGACCCTATGAAGATGGAAGATCACAACAAAATTGTTAATAAGATCTCAAAGGGATAACTCAGGAATAAAAATGTAACATGAAAGAAATGTTCTTCCTCATTTTTATATAAATAATTTTCAAAAGAAATTGGAGAAAATGGTCATTAAAGTCAATAAATCCAGATGAGCAAATACTATTTGACTCATTAATCTTTTCTAAGTTTCATATACAAGTTCACCAATTAGTACCTGTCTAGCACTGAGGGTTCTGGCTTCTCAACAATTATTATTATCATTATTTTGACAGAGTCTCACTCTATTGTCGCCACTGGAGTGCAGTGGGCTAACATGGCTCACTGCAATCTCCACCTTCCAGACTCAAGAGATCCTCCCACCTCAGCCTCTCTAATAACTCGGACTACAGGAGCACACCACAAACCCAGCTAATTTTTGCACTTTTTGCAGAGAAGGGGTTTCACCATGTTGCCCAGCCTGCTCTCAAACTCCTGAACTCGAGCTCTCTCCACCTTCCTCGGTCTACCAAAGTGCGTGGACTGCAGGAATGAGCCACCATGCCTAGCCTTGACAATTATTATCAGTCATCCTTCATCACATGATTCAGAGCAGGAAATTGTAACAGTGTAGTGGAATGAAAAATGGCTTCCCTCTATCCTTTCAGGTTCTTTGGGCTACAAATTAAATTGACAAAGATTAACAGGAGTAAAACTGTATTTAATTATGTATGTATGCACAGGGGTCCCACAAAACATGAGCCTTAAAGGTCACATGATTGAAGCTTCAATAGCATCCTGAGTAACAAAGGAATAGGAGCTTTGGGCTTCTGAGGGATGGCTGGTGGTGACATAAGTCATAGAGTGAAGGAAGGAAATGTTTGGTGAATAAAGGTTATCTTGTTATGCAATTTAAAAGTCCCTCAGATAATAAAATTTATCTTCAGCAGTCTTCTTTTTAATACAGGTACTTTTACTAATACACTCTGCCTTTGTGGATATACATTTATTTTACAATAGGACAGCTTTTCAGGGATACTCCTCTACCTGCCGTTTACCAGAAGCAGCAGCTCAAAACTGCCAAAGAAGTGTATTTTGGGGTGGCATATTCTGGTCCCCTGTGGTCATATTTTGGGGTATGTTCATATTTTGGTGTCTCCTGAGCCTCAACATTACTCCATCTGTCATTTCCCCAATAAGTTTAAAATCCAGAAACTGAGTTGGTAAAGTAATAACCCATTGAAGAGGCATTTCTATGGCAACAACAAAAAAAGGAAAGTTAATAATTGGAGCAGACTATAAATCATGTTTGAGTCTGAAGGGCAGCCAGTCAAGACTTCTAAACTGTAGGTTAAAAGTATCTTTTGGTGTCTAAATGTCTCTGGTGATATGAGTGGCCCACAGGGAAACAGGCACAAAGGTTTTCCATATAAAAGTTGTGGTGATCTCTTTCATGTTCATATCAACTCATCCAGCTTCAGCATACAGGGCTTCAGGAAAAGGGTGATTTTTGTTCTTAGTCATACTAAGTTGAGAAAGGCAGTTGAAGAATTCTAGGCAAATGCTGGAGAAATTCAGGATCCAGTCCACTTTAAAAGGTTGAATAACAAAACCTCAACAGGATTAAAATCTATTAATAGGTACAATATAGGTAGGCTTATACTGAAGCAAAATTTCCTTCTATAGTCACCCCCAGTTTTACCAAAGATAATCACAGTAAGACTAGTTTGTTTGCAAGATAACTTTAATATCATGAAACTTGGCCTGATTATTTATATAAATAAAGCAAGAATAGTGACTGTTTAATACAGGCTCTTTAATGTAACTATAAAGTTTTACTCCTTAAATTTTAATTTTATGGGTACATAGTAAGTGTATGTACTTAGGTACATGGGATTTTAATACAGGCATACAATATTAATATACCCATCAGGGTAAATAGGATGTCCATCACCTCAAGCTTTCATTATTTCTTTGTGTCACATACATTCCATTTATACTCCCTTAATTATTCTAAAATGTGCAACAAATCATTCTGGACTGTAGTCGCCCTGTTGTGCTATATCAAATATGAGATCTTATTCATGGTATTTAACTGTATTTTTGTGCGTATTAACCATCCCCACTCCCCCACCATCCCTAACTACTGTGTTCGGCCTCTGGTAACCACCATTCTACTCTCTATCTCCATCTGTTCAATTGTTTTAAGTTCCCACACATGAGTTAAAACTTGCGGCCGGGCGCGGTGGCTCAAGCCTGTAATCCTAGCACTTTGGGAGGCCGAGACAGGCGGAACGCGAGGTCAGGAGATCGAGACCATCCTGGCTAACACGGTGAAACCCCGTCTCTACTAAAAACTAGCCGGGCGAGGTGGCGGTGCCTGTAGTCCCAGCTACCTGGGAGGCTGAGGCAGGAGAATGGCGTGAACCCGGGAGGCGGAGCTTGCAGTGAGCTGAGAGCCAGCCACTGCACTCCCGCCTGGGTGACAGAGCGAGACTCCGTCTCAAAAAAAAAAAAAAAAAAAAAAAAAAGCTTAATGGTGGTGAAAAAAAATATAA
>NW_016808764.1:4725386-4740529 GCF_001698545.2 Rhinopithecus bieti
AAAAAAAAAAAAAAAAAAAAAAAAAAAAAAAAAAAAAAAAAAAAAAAAAAAAAACTTGCAAAGTTTGTCTTTTTATGCCTGGCTTATTTCACTTATAATGTCATCCAGTTACATCTATGTTGTTGCAGATTATGAGATCTCATTCATTTTATGACTAAATAGCACTCCATTTTGTATATGTAGCACATTTTCTTGATCCATTCTTCTTTTGATGGACACTTAGGTTGCTTCCAAATCTTAGCTGTTGTGAATTGTGTTGCAGTAAACATGGGATCTCTTCCATATACTGATTTCCTTTCTTTTAGGTATATACCTCGCAGTGGGATTTGTTCTATTTTTAGTTTTTTTGACGAGCCTCCATACTGTTCTCTATAGTGTCTATATTAATTTACATTCCCACCAACAGTGTACAAGGGTTCTTTTCTCCACATCCTTGCCAGCATTCATTATTGCCTGTCTTTTGGATAAAAGCCAATTTAACTAGGGTGAGATGATAACTCATTGTAGTTTGGATTTGCATTTTTCTGATCAGTGATGTTTAGCACCTTTTCATGTACCCATTTGCCATTTGTGTGTCTTTTGAGAAATGTGTTAGATCTTTTTGCCCATTGTTTAACTGGATTATTAGATTTTTCCAACTGAGTTGTTTGACCTCCTTGTATGTTCTGATTATTAATCCCTTGTCAGATGGATAGTTTGCAAAATATTTCTCCCATTATGTGGGTTGTTGCTTCACTCTGTTGACTGTTTCCTTCACTGTGCAGAAGCTTTTTTAATGTGATTTAATCCTACTTGTCCATTTTTGCTTTGTTTTGCATGTGCTTTTGGGATACTACTCAAGAAATGTTTGCTCAGACCAATGTCCTGGAGAATTTCCCCAAGGATTTTGTCTAGTAATTTCATACTTTCCAGTCTTCGATTTAAATCTTTAATCCATTTTGATTAGATTTTATATGGTGAAAGATAGGGGTATAGTTTTAATCTTCTGCATATGAACATTTAGTTTTTGCAGCAACATTTATTAGAGACTATCCTTTCCTCAATGTATATTGTTGACATCTTTGTTGAAAATGAGTTCACTGTAGATATATGGATCTATTTCTGAGTTTTCTGTTCCATTATCTTATGTGTCTGTATGTTTTCTATGCCAGTACCATGCTGTTTTGGTGACTATAGTTCTGTAGTATAATTTGAAATCACACAAAGTGATTCTTCCAGTTTATTTTGCTAAAATATGATTTTGGCTATTCTGGGTCTTTTGTGTTTCCATATAAATTTTAGGATTGTTTTTTATATTTCTGTGAATTTTGATAGTGATTTCATTGAATCTGTAGTTTGCTTTGGTTAGTATGGACATTTTAACAATATTGGTTTCTTCCAATACACGAACATGGAATATCTTCATTTTTTTGTGCTCTCTTCAATTTCCTGCATCAATGTTTTATAGCTTTTATTGTAGAGAAGTTTCATTCCTTTGGTTGAGTTTATAGGTATTTTATTTTATTTGTAGCTATTGTAAAGGGGATTACTGTCTTGATTTCTTTTTTAGATTGTTCACTGTTGGTATGTAGAAATGCTACCAATTTTGAATGTTGGTTTTGTATCCTTTACTGAATTTGTCTGAATTTGCTGAACTTGTCAGTTCTAATAATTTTACTGAATTTTACTGTACTTTACTGCATTTCAGTTCTAATAATTTTTGATTGAATCTTTAGTTTTTTTTCAAATATATAATCTGCAAAAATAATTTTACTTCTTCCTTCCTAATTTGAAAGTCATTTATTTCTCTTGTCTGATTGCTCTAGCTGTGACTTCCAATACTATGTTGAATAACAGTGGTGAAAATGGGCATCTTTCTCTTCTTCCAGATCTTAGAGGAAAGGCTTTCAACTTTTCCCCATTCAATATGATACTAGCTGTGGGTTGGTCATAGATGGCTTTTACTATGTTGAAATATGTTTCTTCTATACCCAGTGTATTAGTCCGTTTTCATACTACTATAAAGAACTGCCCAAGACTGGGTAATTTATAAAGGAAAGAGGTTCAATTGACTCACAATTCAGCATGGCTGGGGAGGCCTCAGGAAACTTACAATCATGGCAGAAGGTGAAATGGAACCTTCTTCACAAGGCAGCAGGAAGGAAAAGTGATGGACAAAGCGGGAAGAGCCCCTTATATGACCATCAGATCTCATGAGAACTCACTCACTGTCACAAGAACAGTATTGGGGGAACCACCCCCATGACTAAATTATCTCCACATGTTCTCTCCCTTAACATGTGGAGATTATGGGGATTACAATTCAAAATTAGATTTGGGTGAGGACACAAAATCTAACCATATCACCAGGTTTCCTGGCACTTTTTTTGGTCATAAAGTGATGCTGAATTTTATCAAATGCCTTTTCAGCATTAATTGGAGTGATCATATGGCTTTTATTCTTTATTTTTTTGAAATGATGTATCATATTGATTGGTATGCATATGTCAAAATATCCTGGCATCCCTGGGATGAGTTCTACTTGGGCATGATAAAAAATCTTTCAATATGTTGGTGAATGTGGTGTGCTAATATTTTACTGAGGATTTTTGCATCAATGTTTATTAGCAATATTGGCCTATAGTTGCTTTTTGTTTTTTAATGTGTCTGAGTTTGGTATAAGGGGAATACCGGCCTCATAGAATGAGTTTGGAAGTATTCCTTTCTGCTGGGATGGAATATTTTCAAACTAATTTTTGGAATAGTTTGAGTAGGATTGGCATTAGTTCTTTAAATGTTTTGTAGAATTAGCTGTGTAGTCTCATCAGGTAAAGTTACTGTCTTTGCTAGAAGACTACTGTCGTTTCAATCTCTTGTTACTGGTCCGTTCACATTTTGGGTTTCAATCTTGGTAGACTGTATCTGTCTAGGAGTTTATCTCTTCTAGGATTTCAAGTTTACTGACACATAGTTGTTCATAATAGTCTCTAATAATTCTTTGAGTTTCTGTGATATCACTTGCAATGTCTCTTTTTTAATTTTTGATTTTATTTATTTGGATATCTTTTTTGTTGTTGTTAGTCCTGCTAAAGGTTTGTAAGTTTTGTTTCTTTTAAAAAAAAAATTTTTTTTCTCAATTGATCTTTTGTATTTTTCCATCTGAATTTTATTTATGCTCTTTTGTACTAATTTGGGGTTTGTTGTGCTTTTGCTTTTATAGTTCTTTAAGATCCATCATTAGGTTGTTTATTTGAAGTTTTCTACTTTTGTTGTAGGCACTTATTGCTATAAACTTCCCTCTTAGCACTGTTTTGCTGTATCCCATAGGTTTTGCTTTTTCTGTTTCCATTTTCATTTGCTTCAATACATTTTTAAAATTTCCTTTTAAGTTACTCATTGACACACACACTGGTCATTCAGGATTATTATGGTTTAATTTCTATATGTTCATATGCTTTCCAAATTTCCTTTTGTTGATTTCTACTTATTCCATTGTGATCAGAAAATATATTTGATATTATTTCAATTTTTTGAATATTTTCAGACTTGTTCTGTGGCCTAACATATGGTCTATCTTTGAGAATGATTCATGTGTTGAGGAGAAGAATGTGTGTTCTGCAGATAATGGATGAAATAGTCTGTAAACATTGAGGTTCATTTGGTCTATAGTGCAGATGAGGTCTGATGGATCTTTGTTTTTCTGTCTGGATGATCTGTCTAGTGATGAAAGGTGTAGCATTAAGATCTCCCACAGTTCATGTGTTCAGATTTATTTCCGTCTTTAGTTTCAATAAAATTTGTTTTTTATATCTGGGTGCTTCAGTGTTGGGTGCGTATATATTTACAATAGTGATATCCTCTTGCTGAATTTATTTTTTACCATTAAATAATTACCATCTTTGTCTCTTTTTACAGTTTTTGTCTTGAAATCTATTTTGTCTGATATAACTACTTCTGCTCTTTGTTGGTTTGCATGCGCATGGATTATCTTTTTTCATCTCTTTATATTTAGTCTGTATCTTTATAGGTGAATTGTTTCTTATTGGCAAGAGATCACTGGGTCTTGTTTTTTAATCCATTTAATCACTCTTTGTCTTTGCATTGGAGAGTTTATGCCATTTACATTCAATATTACTATTGATAAGTAAACTACTGGCATTTTGTTATTTCTTGCTATTTTGTGGTCTTATCATTCTTCCTTCGATTCTATTTTCCTTACTGTGAAAGTGATTTTCTCTAGTGATATGTTTTAATTTCTTACCTCATTTTTTTTGTGTATCTGTTGTGTTGGTTTTTTGATCTAAGGTTATCATAAGGATTGCATTTAACATTATTACCTATTTTAAACTGATGACAACTTAAATGTAATTGCAAAAACAAACACACAAACAACAAGAAAACTAAAACAACTCTACACTTTATCTTCACCCCATACTTTTAAAATTTGTGTTTATATTTTATACTGTCTGTCTAAAAGTTGTTTGTTTTATTTTGATAGGCTTCTTTTCCTACTCAAGATATGAGTAGTTTACAAACCACAATTACAGTGTTACAATATTCTGTATTTGTGTGTGTACTTACTTTTACCTGTGTGTTTTGTACCTTCAGATGATATCTTATTGGTTTTTAATGTCCTTTTCTTTCTGATTAAATAACTACCTCTAATATTTCTTGTAGGATATGTCTGGTGTTGACAAAATTCCTCAGCTTTTGTTTGGGAAAATCTTTGTCTTTCATGTTTTGAAGGATATTTTCACTGTATATAATATTCAAGGATAGATATTTTCCTTCAGCATTTTAAATCTATCATGCTACTTTCTCCTGGTCTGTAAAATATCCAGTGAAAAATCTGCTGCCAGACATATTGGAGCTCCTTTATGTGTGTGTGGTTTTTTTTTTTTTCTTTTTTCTCGATGTTTTTAGGATTCTTTATTCTTAACCATTGATAGTCTGACTATTAAATGTCTTGAGGTAGTCTATTTGGTTTAAATCTGCACGGTTTTCTATAATTATTTTGTACTTGAATATTGATATCTTTCTCTAGGTTTGGAAAATTCTATGTTATGATCTTTTTGAATAACTTTCTTACCTCAGTCTTTCTCTACCTGCTCTTAAGGCCAATAACTCTTAGATGTGCCTTTTGAGGCTGTTCTCTAGGTCTTAGAGGCATGCTTTATTTTTATTTTTTCTTTTGACTATTCTGACTTTCTATTTTCAAATAGCTTGTCTTCAAGCTCAATAATTATTTCACTCATTCAGTTCTGTGTTGAGAGACTGGTGTATTCTTCAGTTTGTCAATTGAATTTTTCAGCTCCAGAATCTCTGCTTAATTATTTTAAATTATTTCACTGTCATTGTAAAATTTATCTTGTATGATTCTGAACTCCTTCTCTGTGTTATCTTGGATTTTATTGAAATTCCTCAATAAAGCTACTTTTAATTACCTGTCTGAAAATTCACATACTTCTGTTACTCTGGAATTGATCATCAGTGTCTCATTTAGTTCATTTTGTGAAATCTTCCTTGTATGGTCTTGATGTTTGTGTATGTTCACGGATGTCTGGGCATCGAAAATCATGTATTTATTGTGTCCTTTGCAGTCTGGGCTTATCTATACCCATCCCTCTTGAGTAGGCTTTCCAAGTATTAAAGGGAATTGAGTGTTGTGATCTAAATCTGTGGTCACTGCACCCATTTGTGCATTCGAGGGCACTACAGGCCCCATAATGCTGTAAGTTTTACAGACTGTTATTGCCTTGGTAGTCTTGGGTAAGATTGTGGAGAATTCCCTGGATTTCCAGGCAGAGTCTTTCTTGTTGTTTTCCCTTATTTTCCACCTGAACAGAGCCTCTCCCACTCTGTGCTGAATTGCCTGGAGTTGAGGGAAGGGTGACTCAAGCATTCCTATGGCCACTACTACTGGGACTGTGCTGGGTAACAACTGAAGCCAGCACAGTACCGGTCCTTGCCCAAGGCCTGGCATGCCTATTTCTTGGCTGCCACTTATGTTTATTCCAAGACCCAAAGACTCTTTAGTCAGCAAATAATGTATCTTGCCAGCACTGGGTCTTTCTTTTTAGTGCAGCCAGTTCCCTTCTGGCCCAGGGTAGGTCTAGAAATGGCATCCAGGAGATAGAGCCGGGATCAGGAGCTTTAGGAACCTGTTTTGTGTTTTTATATTTTACTGGGGTAGAGCTGGTATCCAGGTTGCAAGACAAAGTCCTATTTATTTTTCCCTCTCCCTTAAGCAGAAGTCACTGCTCATGACTACCACTGCTTGAGGCTCATAGCAACTACAATCAGGGTACTGCTGGGTTTTTTTTTGTTTGTTTGGATTTTGAAGGCCCAAACACCCTTTATTCAGCAAGTGATAGGTCTTTACAGGCCTGGTTCACCTCATTCAAGGCAGTGAGTTCCCTTCTGGCTCAGGGTAGGTCAAGAAATGCCCTCCAAAGAGCTAAGACCTGAAACTTGGACTTCAGGAGTCTGCTTATTGCTTTATTTTACTGTGGGCTCAACTGGTACCCAAGTTGCAATGGCCGGGCGCGGTGGCTCAAGCCTGTAATCCCAGCACTTTGGGAGGCCGAGACGGGCGGATCACGAGGTCAGGAGATCGAGACCATCCTGGCTAACACGGTGAAACCCCGTCTCTACTAAAAAATACAAAAGCTAGCCGGGCGAGGTGGCGGGCGCCTGTAGTCCCAGCTACTCGGGAGGCTGAGGCAGGAGAATGGCGTGAACCCGGGAGGCGGAGTTTGCAGTGAGCGGAGATCCGGCCACCGCACTCCAGCCCGGGCGACAGAGCGAGACTCCGTCTCAAAAAAAAAAAAAAAAAAAAAAAAAAGACAATGTCTTTCATACTCTTTTCATCAAGCAGGAGTCTCTCCCCACGGCCACCACAGCTGGGAATGTGCTAGTCCACACCTGAAACCAGCACAATACTGAGACTTGCCCCAGGCCTGTGGCAACTGCTGCTTGTCTATTACTGACATTTAATGCCTAAGGGCTCTTTATTCAGCAGGTAGCAAATTCTGGCAGGACTGTATCCTTATCTTCAGGGCAGTGGGTTCCCTTTTGGCCAAAATGGGTCCAGAAATGTTGTCCAGGAGCTATGGCCTGGAATGGCAACTTTTAGGACCCTGCTTGGTGCTTTGACTGACTGAACTCTTATCCAAGTTGCAGGAATAAGTCCTCTTTACTCTTTCCTCTCCTTTCCTCAAGCAGAAGGACTCTCCTGGAGCTGTGAGCTCTGTTACCTGGGGTTGGGGGAGGGGTATTACAACTCTCCTTGGTTACCTCCGTTATTGTTTCACTGGGTCATATGTACCCCAGGTCAGCTGGCTCTGAGTACAGCACAGCACCAAAACTTCCCCAGGAATTTCTGTCCTTGTGGTCTGGACTGTCTTGCAAGCCTATTTAAGACCTTACAGCACTTTAGTCCATGCTAGTGGGGCATGCTAAAACTCAGGTTTTGATCACTGGGATGGATGATTCCCCTCTGGTTAGTGCTGGCCTACATACTCCCTCCATGGGTACAGCCCAGTTCTGCCCTGTGATGTTTTCTACTGTGACAGGGTAGCATTGAGTTCCAATGCAAAATCACATAACCACTCTGCTCTCCTTCTCCCAAATGCACAGATTCTCTCTCCATGCCATGCTGTACTGCTGGGGGATGGGAAAAGAGTGGTGTTGACAAGTAGACTCTTTCCTACCCTCTTCAGAGCCTCTTTCTTTGCTATGATGTTAAATCCAAGTTCTGTGACTGTTCACCCGATTTTTTAGTTCCTATGAAGATGCTTTCTTGTGTGGACAGTTGTTAAATTTGGTGTTTCCGCAAGGGTATGATCACTGTAGGGTTCTATTCAGTCACCTTGCTCTGCCTCTTCCTGGGCTCTTTTAAGTTTGCTTTGCTAGAACTTTTAGTAAGAAATTTCAGATTGGGCTTTTAAAAGCTTCTCGGAACTAAAAAGTCAAACCAAGGACTCACCATCAAACTTTGCCTGTAATACCTATAGATACGGGTGAATTCCTCTTTGTAATTCCTCAAGTATCCTGAGGTTCCTGGGCCTGGCAGAAAGTGGCATTCCTTTCCCATCTGTCAAGCAACCATGTGAATCATGTACTCAAGGTACCACACCATTTATTTCCCATATGGCCCTATGAAGTCAACCCTAATTCCTTAAAGTTTGTTCATATCAGAAAGTGAGACATCACAGTCAAAGCCTTGGTAGTATAACCACTGTTTCCAATTGTGCTTTGTTACAAGAAGAACAAGTTTTTTTATTAAGCTTATGCAAATGCCTGTATTGCCATTGGGGGAAGAATAAAAAGAATATTCTTGAAGAGTGTCCATTCTGGAGAGATCAAGTTGGGGAAAAGTAAATGTTTCCATTTTGTTCACAAAATTGTACTTTACCAAATTGCTATATGGTATAGATAGCTTAAATAAAAGAAAAGGGTTTTCTTAAATCTGGAAAATAAACATTGAAAGAACAAGCAATGTTTCAAACAAAACAGTAATTAAACAATTTTCATCGTCAGTTCGTTGAGACCCTTGTAATTCTTGTTTTACTTGATGTGGAGTTAACAGCTTCATGAACCTGTCAGTGTCTTCACTAGAGCACTGGATAGTCGAACCCAGTCCGATGGTATGATCTTAAAGTTATCAGGAATCTGTACTTGTCTTTTCCACGAATTTTCTTGAAGATAAAGCACTTTTGGATTTTAGATACTTAATGTCTGTGGATGACAGAAGACTTAAAAATAGACATGATTAAAGATCTGAGAGTTTATTAAAATGTAATTGACAATAAAATTTGGTTATCTCTGTAACATAATATTTAAAAATAACCGTGATTATGACTGATTTACCAGGACTTACCAGTTTTCTAGGAATTGTATAACATTTCTGGAACACATATTAATAATGTATATCCGTATAACTCAAAGAAGGTTAAATATTTTTCCAGTTTTAATTTTCTATTTTGTTATTTTAAATTCTGGGGTACATGTGCAGGTTTGTTACATAGGTAAATGTGTGCCATGGTGGTTTTCTGTACCTGTCAACCCATCACCTAGTTATTAAGCCCAGCATGCACTACCTATGTTTCCTGATGTTCTCCATCCACCTAACCCCTCCCACCGACAGGCCCCCAGTGTGTTTTGTTCTCCTCCCTGTGACCATGGGTTCTCATTGTTGAGCTCCCAGTTATGAGAACACGTGTTTGGTTTTCTGTTTCTGCATTAGTTTGCTGAGAATAATGGCTTCCAGCTACATCCATGTCCCTGCAAAGGACATAACCTCATTTTTTTATGGCTGCACAGTATCCCATGGTGTATATATACCACATTTTCTTTAGTCTATCATTGATGGACACTGATTCCATGTCTTTGCTATTGTGAATGGTAGTACAATGAACACACATGTGTATGTATCTTTATAATAGAATTATTTGGATTTCTTTGGGTATATATACACCCAGTAATGAGATTGATGGGTCAAATGGCATTTCTGGTTCTAGGTCTTTGAGGAATCACCACACTGTCTTCCACAATGGTTGAACTAATTTACATTCCCAGCAACAGTGTAAAAGCATTCCCATTTCTCCACAGCCTCTCCAGCATCTGTTGTTTCTTGACTTTTTAATAATCACTGGCCAGGGGCGGTGGCTCATGCCTGTAATCCCAGGACTTTGTGAAGCCAAGGCAGGCAGATCATGACGTCAAGAGATAGAGACCATCCTGGCCAACATGGTGAAACCCCATCTCTACTAAAAATAAATTAGCTGAGCATGGTAGCATGCACTTGTAGTCCAAGCTACTCGGCTGAGGCAGGAGAATCGCTTGAATGTGGGAGGTGGAGGGTTGCAGCGAGCCAAGATTGCGCCACTGCACTCCAACCTGGTGACACAGCAAGACTGTCTTAAAATAAAAAAAACAAAAATCAATAATCACTACTCTAACTGGTGTGAGATGGTATCTCATTGTGGTTTAGATTTGTATTTCTCTAATGATCCATGATGAGCTTTTTTTCCATGTTTGTTGGTGGCATAAATGTCTTATTTTGAGAAATGTCTGTTCATGTTCTTGGCCCACTTTTTAATGGGGTTGTTAGTTTTTTTTCTTGGAAATTTAAGTTACTTGTAGATTCTGGATATTAGACCTTTGTCAGATGGATAGATTGGAAAAACATTCTCCCATTCTGTAGGTTTTCTGTTCTCTACTGATGAGTTTCTTTTGCTCTGCAGAAGCTCTTTAGTTTAATTAGATCCCATTTGTCAATTTTTTCTTTTGCTGCAATTTCTTTTGATGTTTCTGTCATGAAATCTTTGTTTGTGCCTATGTCCTGAATGGTATTTCCTAGATTTTCTTCTAGAGTTTTTATAGTTTGGGTTTTACATCTAAGTCTTTAATCCATCTTGAGTAAGTTTTTGTATACAGTGTAAGGAAGGAAGGGGTCCAGTTTCAATTTTCTTCATATGGCTAGTCACTTCTCCCAGTTTCATGTATTAAACAGGGAATCCTTTCTCCATTGCTTGTTTTTGTCAGGTTTGTTGAAGATCAGATGTTTATAGATGTGTGGTCCTATTTCTGAGTTCTCTATCCTGTGCCATTGGTCTATGTGTCTGTTTTTATACCAGTACCATGCTGTTTTGGTTACTGTAGCCTTGTAGTACAGTTTGAAGTCAGGTAGCTGATGCCTCCAGCTTTGTTCATTTTGCTTAGGATTATCTTGGCTATACAGGCTCCTTTTTGGTTCCATATGAATTTTAAAATAGTTTTTCTAATTCTTTGAAGAATGTCAATGGTAGTTTAATGGGAGTAGCTTGAATCTGTAAATTTCTTTGGCCAATATGACCATTTTCACAATATTGATTCTATCTGTGAGGATAGAATGTTTTTCTATTTGTTTGTGTCCTCTGATTTCCTTGAGCAGTGGTTTGTAGTTCTCTCTGAAGAGGTCCTTGACTTCCCTCATTAGTTTTATTCCTAGGTATTTTATTCTCTTTGTAGCAACTGTGAATGGGAGTTCATGCATGATTTGGTTCTCTGCTTGTCTATTGTTGGTGTAAATGAATGCTTGTATTTTTTGCACATTTATTTCGTATCTTGAGACTTTGCTGAAGTTGCTTACCAGTTTAAGAAGCTTTAGGGCTGAGAGGATGGTGTTTTCTAGATACAGTATTAGTCAAGCATCATTTCTTACTTGACAATTCCTCCAATATAATTAAACCGATCAGATAAACCTAATTAGCCTAATATGTCTCTTTTATAAGAAAAGAAAAAAATTATCTTGGCAAATCTCTGAAGCCTGTTTAGAAAATCTCAAACTAATTCAAGGTCAAAAAAGACTTAATTTAAAACTGAATTATTGGGAGTTTCTCAAATATCAAAAGGTTTAAAATATTTGATGAAATAGGATCACAGAACACTTTGAAATAAAATCAAAGACACAAGATTTCAAAGGCAAATACAGAAAATTAACATAGTTGTAGATAAAATGAAATTAAATCAAATGACACAAGATTTCAAAGGCAAATACAGAAAATTAACATAGCTATAGAAAAAAACTTAGCTCTTTTAACATTGAGAAGATCTGATTGTCATAAGTAATCAAAGATATAATAATTAAAACATGAAACAGTTATTTTGACAAAACGCAGAATCTCCCCCACCCTCCAGAACAATCAAAAGGTAAAGAAATTTTACTTACCATATTTTATCGATATTCCAAGAATATCTTGCTTTTAAAAGGGATGACGAATTCTAGTTTTGCATCACTATACTTTAATATCGAAATAATAAATTAATTGCTATTTTTACAAAACTTATAAATTCATTCCATTTTAATCAGTTTGACCACTCAAATTTCTCTTTCCCTTTATCACTCCTTCAAATTTTCTATATCCATTCAGTTTTTATTCATTCTTCCTTATTCATTCTTAACCTTCCAAAATCTTACCATTTTTTTTCTCAGCAAAAAATCTCATCCTCATATCTCACATGTTACTTTCCTTGTACATTTTGTATACACTTCCTTTCCTTGTTACTATGAGTTTGATTTACATATTAGAATTTTAAGTCTTAGTAACACAATTTCCTGTGAAAACCTAGGAACAAGAAATTTTAAATGGTCTGAATACACATTTCATAATTTCTAGGAACACATGCTTCCTCAGAACAGTTTAATATGAAACAGCATATTTACTAAAAGACTCAATGATTTTTTTTTCTTTTTATAAACTCCAAGAAGCCAAAATAAACTGAAACTTATGTTCAGCAATTAATATTTCAGTATTTTACTTTATTTGGAAATGACATACACATTCAATTAATATCCATCATCTAAGGGTATAGTTACCAAAGAGACTGGGAAAGCATTTTAAGTAGACATATTATAACATTGTCTAAAAGTTTGTAAACTCTTATTCTACTTACATTTATTTCACTCACTTGTTCCTTGCAATTATGCTTAGATTATTTATGAAATTTAAATGATACATTAGACAAAAGCAAGTCATCTCAAGGTATTTTCCTGTCAACTATATTTGTAGCACATGCATTTAGGCAAGTATCACAAAATCAAGAATATAAAAAGTTAAATAATTGGGCTTTTGTTTTTTGGCTGTGCTTTATATACAAAAAGTAATGGACACTGCACTTTCTCTTGTGCATTTGTTCTTAGGTTGAACCAATTATCTCAGGATTTTAAACATCCAATGAAAATAAAAGTTGTCTGTCTGCATTATATTTAATGCTAACAACTCAAGACATGTTTTAATTAAACCAATGACATTTTTATTTACCAAAGTTTACTAAGCTAACATGAACTTGAGAAACATTTGTGTTCTATTTTTCTGAGAGAATAATTTTTTAAACACTTACTTTTCCCGAAGTCAATTTAGAGGTCATTTGGAGGTAGAAAAACATATTACATAACATATATACCTATGTAGACATCCATAAACACAGACAGAACAGATATCTCAGCTTTCACTCTAAACTTTTGCCCCATGGCAGCTATAGTAATTCAAAACTTACTGAATCTGGCATATTCAACAAAATAAGGTTACCTGCTCAGATGGTTAAAACTTTTAAGTGTTTTCATTTGCTGGTTTCCAAACAGTCGTCTCCCTCCCTCTTTCCCTCCCTCCCTCCCTCTTTCCTTCCCTCCTTCCTTCATTTATTTTCTTTCCTTTCCTTTGTTTTATTTTATCTGAGAATTATCTTTCTTAAATTTGCATTTCAAAAGTAATGGTTCTTGGATAAGACAGGGTAGAAAATTTACATCTCAAGGGCACAGAGGAAGAATGCACATTTACCAAGAAGTTTTGGAGGCATATTTGCCTATTATCAGATGTCTAGGATAATTACTATTTAAAATTTTCATTCTTTTCTTAATTGCAGGACAGTTCCATTTTCAATGTCTTGATTTTCTAAAGTATCTACAAGCTTCTTGAGATACATAGATGAGGTTTGGGAATTAGTAAAAGGTGAGTTTGAATTTCTTCTAGAGGCACATTTCTATTTTTGTGAAGACTCAATTTGTAAAACACTTGTTTTTAATTCTTCAAAGAATTGGGTTGCAACCTAAATAGTATCAAGGGTTTGACTCATCCATCCTGCATTATCTTCAGCTTGCTCCTTTACATCAGGGAGAAGATTTCCCATTAAGATGGAAATCAAAAGATTCCTTTATTCTATATTTGGAACTGTTCATCTTTGGAATGTTCTAATAAACTTTTTTTTCTTTGCATATAGTTCCATTTTAGCTTAGGAGAGAAAGCCTAAAAAAAAATTGTTACACTCTGAATATAAACCAAAGTTCTAAAACAAAGGTATACCTTAACAGGTGACTCAATTCTAAAACTAATAAGCCTTTTATGGCTGCACCACAGATGCACCAGTCATCTTCAAAGCAAAAGTAAAATGATAAGAGTTCTTCCAAGAGCTAGAGTCACTCAAAGACATACAGAAGAAAGACTTAGACAATGTCTCTGTGAGCTGGCAACAGTTAGTATACTATGTCCAAATGGGGTGCAACCAACATTTCTTTCTGACCATATTCTTGGGAGCTCCTAACCTACATACCCCTGGCAGGCAGAAGGCCAAGCCAAGATCTCAGCTCTCCTTTGGAGAAAGAGAGTGAGTAACAAATGGGTACTCCAAAGCCAAGAGTTATAATTCAAATAAATTCTTAAAATGTTTCTCTTGAGCTGAAGGAATTTATTGAGGAAATTGAGCTGAATTTGGAGAAGATGGATTTTCAATTAGAGACCCAAAGATCCAAATGAGCTTTTAGAGGATCAGGGACCTGGACATAAGGAAGTATGAGGGCAGAGAAGGGGAATTTATGGTCAAAGAATTTTAACTTGTTCTAAATCTGTATTCTCCTTTTTAATATTGCTAAGGAAGTCTCTAAGGCAATCTGTTAGTTCTTTGTGTCTTCATTTCAATTTGATTTTTCCACAGGTACCAATAAGACAGTTGTTTAGGATGAGAGCTCTCTAAAATTTTTTCAAATATAACCAACTTATTGCTTTGAGTTGCTTCTAGAATAAGACTTTTCATGAAAATACTTGCCAGGTTTAGAATACCATGATGGAAATGGTGTTCCTAAAGTGAGTACAGAGAATGCAGCCCCCGTGATCTAAAAAGTTTGCTGTCGGAGATAAACTAAGAAAGCAAAAACCTTCATTGCCAGAGGTGGTAAGAACAGTGTTTGTGAAAATGGTGTCTCTGGTCTCTCACAGAAAATTGGGGTGCCTCCAGTCCCTCAACCATTATGTGTCATTGGTGACACCAATTAGGCGCTACTGGGACTGGACTTTCACAGTGTTTATCAAGCAGTTGAAGGTAGAGACAACAAAGGCCCTTACGGATTGGGACCTCATTAGGACAAACTCACTTGAGCACTGCCATGACTGAACAGATACTGCTGCTTGTGACTTTGTGTCTGCAACTTCCAGCCTATTCAACGGGCTGACGCAAGCTGGCACACTTGCCTGCCGATTGGCAGAGACTGAAGACAGTGTTCTCAGTGGTCAAATAGCCAGATTCTCAGGACATAAGACAAAAGGAGAACCTCATACTTTTTTTTTTTTTTTTTTTTTTTTGTTTTGGAACCTTGGAATCTACAAAAACTTGATACTGAGGCCAGGTAC
>NW_016808764.1:4740730-4759051 GCF_001698545.2 Rhinopithecus bieti
GAACACTTTGAAATAAAATCAAAGACACAAGATTTCAAAGGCAAATACAGAAAATTAACATAGTTGTAGATAAAATGAAATTAAATCAAATGACACAAGATTTCAAAGGCAAATACAGAAAATTAACATAGCTATAGAAAAAAACTTAGCTCTTTTAACATTGAGAAGATCTGATTGTCATAAGTAATCAAAGATATAATAATTAAAACATGAAACAGTTATTTTGACAAAACGCAGAATCTCCCCACCCTCCAGAACAATCAAAAGGTAAAGAAATTTTACTTACCATATTTTATCGATATTCCAAGAATATCTTGCTTTTAAAAGGGATGACGAATTCTAGTTTTGCATCACTATACTTTAATATCGAAATAATAAATTAATTGCTATTTTACAAAACTTATAAATTCATTCCATTTTAATCAGTTTGACCACTCAAATTTCTCTTTCCCTTTATCACTCCTTCAAATTTTCTATATCCATTCAGTTTTATTCATTCTTCCTTATTCATTCTTAACCTTCCAAAATCTTACCATTTTTTTTCTCAGCAAAAAATCTCATCCTCATATCTCACATGTTACTTTCCTTGTACATTTTGTATACACTTCCTTTCCTTGTTACTATGAGTTTGATTTACATATTAGAATTTTAAGTCTTAGTAACACAATTTCCTGTGAAAACCTAGGAACAAGAAATTTTAAATGGTCTGAATACACATTTCATAATTTCTAGGAACACATGCTTCCTCAGAACAGTTTAATATGAAACAGCATATTTACTAAAAGACTCAATGATTTTTTTTTCTTTTATAAACTCCAAGAAGCCAACATAAACTGAAACTTATGTTCAGCAATTAATATTTCAGTATTTTACTTTATTTGGAAATGACATACACATTCAATTAATATCCATCATCTAAGGGTATAGTTACCAAAGAGACTGGGAAAGCATTTTAAGTAGACATATTATAACATTGTCTAAAAGTTTGTAAACTCTTATTCTACTTACATTTATTTCACTCACTTGTTCCTTGCAATTATGCTTAGATTATTTATGAAATTTAAATGATACATTAGACAAAAGCAAGTCATCTCAAGGTATTTTCCTGTCAACTATATTTGTAGCACATGCATTTAGGCAAGTATCACAAAATCAAGAATATAAAAGTTAAATAATTGGGCTTTTGTTTTTTGGCTGTGCTTTATATACAAAAGTAATGGACACTGCACTTTCTCTTGTGCATTTGTTCTTAGGTTGAACCAATTATCTCAGGATTTTAAACATCCAATGAAAATAAAAGTTGTCTGTCTGCATTATATTTAATGCTAACAACTCAAGACATGTTTTAATTAAACCAATGACATTTTATTTACCAAAGTTTACTAAGCTAACATGAACTTGAGAAACATTTGTGTTCTATTTTCTGAGAGAATAATTTTTTAAACACTTACTTTTCCCGAAGTCAATTTAGAGGTCATTTGGAGGTAGAAAACATATTACATAACATATATACCTATGTAGACATCCATAAACACAGACAGAACAGATATCTCAGCTTTCACTCTAAACTTTTGCCCCATGGCAGCTATAGTAATTCAAAACTTACTGAATCTGGCATATTCAACAAAATAAGGTTACCTGCTCAGATGGTTAAAACTTTTAAGTGTTTTCATTTGCTGGTTTCCAAACAGTCGTCTCCCTCCCTCTTTCCCTCCCTCCCTCCCTCTTTCCTTCCCTCCTTCCTTCATTTATTTTCTTTCCTTTCCTTTGTTTTATTTTATCTGAGAATTATCTTTCTTAAATTTGCATTTCAAAAGTAATGGTTCTTGGATAAGACAGGGTAGAAAATTTACATCTCAAGGGCACAGAGGAAGAATGCACATTTACCAAGAAGTTTTGGAGGCATATTTGCCTATTATCAGATGTCTAGGATAATTACTATTTAAAATTTTCATTCTTTTCTTAATTGCAGGACAGTTCCATTTTCAATGTCTTGATTTTCTAAAGTATCTACAAGCTTCTTGAGATACATAGATGAGGTTTGGGAATTAGTAAAAGGTGAGTTTGAATTTCTTCTAGAGGCACATTTCTATTTTGTGAAGACTCAATTTGTAAAACACTTGTTTTAATTCTTCAAAGAATTGGGTTGCAACCTAAATAGTATCAAGGGTTTGACTCATCCATCCTGCATTATCTTCAGCTTGCTCCTTTACATCAGGGAGAAGATTTCCCATTAAGATGGAAATCAAAAGATTCCTTTATTCTATATTTGGAACTGTTCATCTTTGGAATGTTCTAATAAACTTTTTTTTCTTTGCATATAGTTCCATTTTAGCTTAGGAGAGAAAGCCTAAAAAAAAATTGTTACACTCTGAATATAAACCAAAGTTCTAAAACAAAGGTATACCTTAACAGGTGACTCAATTCTAAAACTAATAAGCCTTTTATGGCTGCACCACAGATGCACCAGTCATCTTCAAAGCAAAAGTAAAATGATAAGAGTTCTTCCAAGAGCTAGAGTCACTCAAAGACATACAGAAGAAAGACTTAGACAATGTCTCTGTGAGCTGGCAACAGTTAGTATACTATGTCCAAATGGGGTGCAACCAACATTTCTTTCTGACCATATTCTTGGGAGCTCCTAACCTACATACCCCTGGCAGGCAGAAGGCCAAGCCAAGATCTCAGCTCTCCTTTGGAGAAAGAGAGTGAGTAACAAATGGGTACTCCAAAGCCAAGAGTTATAATTCAAATAAATTCTTAAAATGTTTCTCTTGAGCTGAAGGAATTTATTGAGGAAATTGAGCTGAATTTGGAGAAGATGGATTTTCAATTAGAGACCCAAAGATCCAAATGAGCTTTTAGAGGATCAGGGACCTGGACATAAGGAAGTATGAGGGCAGAGAAGGGGAATTTATGGTCAAAGAATTTTAACTTGTTCTAAATCTGTATTCTCCTTTTAATATTGCTAAGGAAGTCTCTAAGGCAATCTGTTAGTTCTTTGTGTCTTCATTTCAATTTGATTTTCCACAGGTACCAATAAGACAGTTGTTTAGGATGAGAGCTCTCTAAAATTTTTTCAAATATAACCAACTTATTGCTTTGAGTTGCTTCTAGAATAAGACTTTTCATGAAAATACTTGCCAGGTTTAGAATACCATGATGGAAATGGTGTTCCTAAAGTGAGTACAGAGAATGCAGCCCCGTGATCTAAAAGTTTGCTGTCGGAGATAAACTAAGAAAGCAAAACCTTCATTGCCAGAGGTGGTAAGAACAGTGTTTGTGAAAATGGTGTCTCTGGTCTCTCACAGAAAATTGGGGTGCCTCCAGTCCCTCAACCATTATGTGTCATTGGTGACACCAATTAGGCGCTACTGGGACTGGACTTTCACAGTGTTTATCAAGCAGTTGAAGGTAGAGACAACAAAGGCCCTTACGGATTGGGACCTCATTAGGACAAACTCACTTGAGCACTGCCATGACTGAACAGATACTGCTGCTTGTGACTTTGTGTCTGCAACTTCCAGCCTATTCAACGGGCTGACGCAAGCTGGCACACTTGCCTGCCGATTGGCAGAGACTGAAGACAGTGTTCTCAGTGGTCAAATAGCCAGATTCTCAGGACATAAGACAAAAGGAGAACCTCATACTTTTTTTTTTTTTTTTTTTGGTCTGAGACCTACAGCCAAGTTTGTCTAAACAGACATCACTCGTGAGAACTGTGAACTTACCTGGCTGGGAGGCCAGCTCAAATAATAAGCTTATATATAAGCCTTACGCCTATGTTCTTTACCGTCTGATTCTCCTCCTTATGACACATGAAATAAAAAGGAAAAAAAAAATGACCGTCTCTAGGAGGGAAAAGGTCGGAAAACAAGAGTACTCATACCCTGCCAAAAAAAAAAAAAAAAAAAATTTGCTGTATGCGTGTGAACAAGAACTAGTTCATACAGGTTTTTTCCTGCTAATTCAAATTTAGAAAGGGAAAAAGACAAACTCCTACTACTCTTACTTTGACCACACTTTGTAGGCAGAGATCTGGCAACCTGATGTGGAAAGAAATATCATTTGTGACCACCATTTTGTCAGGAGTCACGGGATTCTACAGCTGCAGCAAACCTGGAGCAAACTGGTCCCCACCAATCTAGACGAGACAAACCAATGATAACTGAAAATCACAATAAAATTGTAATACTCAAGATCCCAAAGAGATGATTCAGAAATAAAGTACCATTTAAAAAAAATGTACTTAATTTTTTTTTTTTTTTTTTTTTTTTGAGACGGAGTCTCGTGCTCTGTCGCCCAGGCTGGGGTGCAGTGACACGATCTCTGCAAGCTCCGCCTTCCGGGTTCACGCCATTCTCTTGTCTCAGCCTCCAGAGTAGCTGGGACTACAGGCGCCCGCCTGCCACCACGCCCAAATAATCTGTATTTTTAGTAGAGATGGGGTTTTCACCCTGTTAGCCAGGATGGTCTTGATCTCCTGAGCTTGTGATCTGCCCCCCTCGGCCTCCCAAAGCGCTGGGATTACAGGCATGAGGCACTGTGCCTAGCCCCTCCCACCCCCCCTTTTTAAATTTATTTATTTATTTTTTAATTTTTTATTTTATTTATTTATTTTTTTTGAGACAAAATCTTGCTCTGTAACCCAGGCTGGAGTGCAGTGGCAGATCTCGGCTCATTGCTACCTCCGTCTCTGGGGTTCAAGTGATTCTCCTGCCTCAGCCTCTTGAGGGGCTGGGATTACAGGTGTGTGCCACCACACCCAGCTAATTTTTGTATTTTTAGTAGAGATGGGTTTCACCATGTTGGTCAGGCTGTTCTTGAACTCTGACCTCAGGTTATCCACCTGCCTCGGCCTCGCAGAGTGCTGGGATTACAGGTGTGAACCACTGTGCCCAGCCCCCTTCCTTCCTTCTATATAAATAATTTTTAAAATATTTGGATAAATGGCCATTAGGCTAGAGTTATAAAATATTAATAAATCCAGATTAGTAGATTCTATTACTTTGTCTCACTACTTGAACTTTCTCTTAAAGTATTATGTACAAGACAGATAATTAGTACCTGTGTAGCACTAAGAATTCTGACTTCCAACAATTATTATCAGCCATCCTTTATTAGATTGATTCAGAGTAGAAAATTGTGATGTGTTATTTAAATGGAACTGAGATTGTAATCACCGATCTTAAGCAATATTTCAGTCTTGTTCTTCAACAATTGGTAAGTTTCCAGTTTTGGGGGGAAATGAAATGGAATTCCCATGTGGATTCTACATGAGCAATTGGACAGACTTTTAACAATAGCTCTAGTATTTTTGACTCTTTGGAAGATGAGTGGGTTTGAGAGGAAGGTATGTTTGGCTATTTTCAAAGCTCTACTATAGTTGTTAATTACAATGATAGTTAAAGGTGTAGATATTAAGAGTTAAATAATATTCATAGTCTATAAAGCCACAAATGTCAGGTAGGTAGGGTTCACAAGTTAGGCAGGCAGGATCAAAATGATTGCCCTACCTAAAGAGGGCAGTTGATGTTCATCTCCAACTAAGTGCTATACTCTGGCAAAGAAAGCTCAGAGAAAGAGCTGAAAATATTTCGAGTTTTGTTTCTAAAGCTCACTCTGGTCCCAAGCAAGTGACTAGCTTTGGCCAGTAGGATGTTAGTAGGTATTATTCATGCAGAAGCTTAAAAGCCTACTTGTATCAGCCCACCTTCTCTTGGAATTCTGCTACCGTAAGTACAAGCCTAGGCTAACCTGCCTGAGAATTAAAGATCACAAGAAGATCGCAAAGGTGTCCCATACAATCAGCCTAGAGCCAACCAACTTCAAAACATGCTGAAGCCCCCAACCAAGATCAGCAAAAACACTTATGCAACCTGTAGCTGACTGAAGACCCGTAGTGAGCCCGGCTAAGTCTGGCCTAGTTTAGCAGAATTGCTCGATTATCCCATAGATTCATGAGAAATAATAAATATTGACTATTGTATCACACAGGTTTTGTGGTAGTTGGTTACATAGCATTAACATGCCAATAGATAACTGCTACACCACCCCATAGAAAATGATCAATACATGTTAGCTATATACACTCATATTTCATTGAAACTAAGAAGCTTTTGCAATGGCACTGTTTTGCTTTTTCCAGCAGCTTTCTATAGAAAGTTTTCATACAATAGCACTATAACTAACATATAGCTAATAGTGACTGCTATATTCCATAAATTATCAGATGCATCCTGAATTAATAAGCCATTACAGTATAAAAGTTCTGCTTATTATAGAAAATTTCACCAGTACTCCACAAAATACTTGTGTGATTGGTGAGTGTAGCTGAAACCTGGCTCCTTGGAACCATTTTGCTACAGAAATAAAGGTGGTCAGGTTGACACAATACAGAATCAGAATTTGGGGTTCGTGAATAAAGGGTTGCTAAATAGTGTATGGTGAATGGTCTCCTCCGTTAAAGCAGGTAAATGCTGTCCTCTTTGATCTCCTAGGTGACCAGAGAAGTCTGAGACACCCACGAGGGCTTCCAAGTTGTCAAAACATCACAAAGACAAAGGCTTGAGAAACAAGGCTTCCTTTCACACTTGCAATTTGAAGGGATGAAATATGGTCCCTAGAGTCTCTTTATGCTGAATTAGGATATTGTTTAATTACACTGGCCATAAATGATGTGGGGACAGTCAGTGAGATTTTAAATACTACAGTTAAACATTCATTGCATGTTTTGCTTTTTATGTTTCTTCAGGGCTTGTGCACTACTGAGGGACAAATTAATATTCCATTATTTCAATCCCTTAGTTTTTAATGGAGTGAGGAAAATGAGGTTAATATTTGGCATTTATACTTTTAATGGCAGTTTACGGGCATTAGAAGAAAATCAATAATGTCATTTCATTGCTATTTTCATTTTAAACCAAAATAATCCCCAGGTTGAGACCTACACTTGACTCCAAATAACGTTAACCTGTATATGGAATATATATATATATATATATAATTCACATATGTGTGTATATTCATATGTGTGTGTATATATTCATACATACTCTTCATCTTAAAAAAACCTTAAAAGTACTTTCACAGATGATGAATATATATACACACATACACACTCTTCATCTTAAAAAAAAAAAAAAAAAAAGTACCTTTAACAGATGATGGCCACTGCAAAGATGAGTGTCCCCAAAGTGTTTGATAAAATTATGACACCACAGGGATCTGGATTGTCCCTTACACGATGAAAACCGTGGGGCGGTGGGGAAGTATTTCTCAGTCAAGAAGAATTAGCCTTCCATAGCTGAGTGATGAGCTGATTCTGAATTTTATTTTTGCCAAGAAATTCCTGTTACTCCCCTATGTCCATGTCTAAGAAAGGACCTTTGCCTTATTAATGATCAGGCTTGGGAACCAATCTGCTACATTATCCTCTTTGCCTAAGATCCAGCTTTGATTTCCTGCCCAGACACCTTATGGTTCCCTGAGAGGGCAGAGGTACTGACCCAGTGGGATGAGAGAGTATGGATTTTGGGATCACAAAGGTCATGTGTTAAAGCAACATATTAGTGAATATTTATTGAATAGTTTTTAATGTGCCAAGCTCTCTTCTAAGGGCTAAACATTTGGCATTTGATTTACCACTCACATCAGACCTATTATGTGGGTGCTGTTAATAGCTCTGTTTTACATATAGAGCTGGGGAAACTTGAGACAGAAATTAAGGGACTCACAGAGACGTAATAGTTATTGTGTGGCACAGACAATATTCAACTCCCAGTAGACTGACTCCACGGGCTTCTCTGCGTCTCTCCAGTGGAAGCCTTCCTCAGTTAGACTGGTCATTTTCAGATTCAGACAGACTCTTCAGATGAGCTAGAGGCGTTAGAAGAAGAGGCATCTTGGTTCTGTTATGAAGTAAACTATGTGCAGTCACACAAAATCATATTCAGGAAGTTGTTTAGGGCTTCTCAGGGGTTGAGATAGAGTTTAAGGTACACAACATCAAGTGTCCAATGGCAAAAGGTGGGGTGAGTCTGGGCCCCAGTGGATGAAATGTCCTGGGAGAATAAAGAGAAACACACATCTGTATTCCCTCCCCTCTCTTGGGCTCCACTCTCTCCTTGATGGCATTTGGGATTAGAGAGCAAGTGTATATGAGTTAGATCTGATGCTAATTAGAAGACATGTCCCCTCATTGCCATGTGAAGACAATGTTCATTAACTAAAAAACATTCTCTCCATTGCTGTAGAAATTACAATAATGACATTGGTAATAGAAAATTCTACAGCAGAAACACATCAAAGTTATTTCTACTCTCGTATTTCAATATCAAAACTCTATTGTTCGAAACCATACCAACTCTGGGAGATTTTAAGATGTTTGTCTCTCTCTCCTCAGGAAACATCATACTTAGCTTTGAATGCTGGGGCTGTGAGGTCATCTAATTGTTTTTCCTGCCTTTGGCAATGTCAGGCACGAACAACTCATTGTTTTAAAGCTATACATCTGCTTTATGCCATTTATAATATGGAAATATAAAAAAGAAAATGGGTTCTTTGTCTTTGAAAAAATAAGATGTGTTTGGGGTATATTGGTCACATGCCCTATGCCTCAGAAACTCTTGTTTGCAAGCCACAGAAACCAATTATACTTTATCAAAAATAAAATGTGTAATCAAGCTAATTAGCATACCCTCACCTTGTATGTTTACCTTTATGTGGTGATATATGCATGAAAATATATGGTATACCTTTAATATGCAATTATTCATCAATTATGTCTCAATGATAGTAACAAATGAGCAATATAAGATTTATATATGCAAATATATATTTATATATAAATGCATATCAATAAGGATTTATATATAAATATCAATATGTAAAGATTTACATATAAATACGTATCAATACGTAAAGATTCACATGTAAATATATATCAATACATATTTACATGTAAATATATATCAATATATAAAGATTTATATATAAAATATATAAATGTATATTAGCCCCATCCCCTAGGCTAATGATATAATTCTGTAAAATCTCTTCCCACCATTTAAATGTATGTATTTACATACACATATATATTTATTTTATATATATAAATATATTTATGTATTATGTATATATGTACAATAGATTCATGTATATTTTATGTATATAGAAATACATCATAAATACATGTATTTTAATGGTAGGAAGAGATTTTTACAGAACGTTATTACCCCAGGGGATGGGGCAGCAGGAGGCACAGCTAAGATTCTACAAAAGGACAATGTGATTCATACATGTCTTAGCTTCAAGATTCAAAGTACTGAAAAAATAAAACAAGGATGGAAATGCTATAAAAAACAGATAAGGAGGTGTTGAATGCTCACCAGGCAGAAACAAACAAAAGTTTTCTTTAAGCAAATGTAAAAACAACTGTGTGTATTGCCTTATATAACACACAGGTTTCTGAAAACCGGCATTTACAATGCATCTTCAGTTGTAAAAGGGTAACTATGTATTGTCTAATTCAGGTGCTGCTGCTTTTTGTAGCTACTAATGCAAAACAGAAGCTCAAATTGATTTTGTTTAAAAGTAAAATTGTCCCATAATTGCTTTCTTCTAGGAAAGAGGCTGAATATGTAATTGCACTCTTGTGGGGAAGCAAATTCTGAATTCTGCCAGCAGGAAGCTCCTCTCTTCAATAGATCTTGATGGAAGATTCCATCACGGATCCCATTACTTCAATCAGACAATTATCTCTCAAGAACTGAAAGAGGAAGCCTCTTTTTTTGTTGTTTTTTTTTCCTTTTCTTGGTGTATACAAGCATATATGTGATCTTTTTCTCCAGCAATACATAGTATTTCAACCATGAGTAGAGTGGTTGATTTTATCCTGTTTTCCAAAGGATTAAATAAATCATATTTGCTAGTTGAGTGCCTGCTAGTGGTCCCTACATTCTCTTTAAAGTCTACTCCTGGTAATGAGACTTTCTTAGAGGACCACCAGCCCACAGAACATCTTCCCCTTTCTAGAATTCCACTGGGGCACAGTATCTGAAGCACACTCTTATGCTTGATATCTCTGTTCTCTCGTCCTTTCCTGTGTGAGGATCACATGTCATCTTCTAGTCCAGGCTTTCTGGCAATTCTTAAAGGGCTTCTAGTGAGACCTAAACTGGTCTAATATTGAAGGAATTGATACAGTTATTTGCTATTTATGCATGTGAATTATGAGCATTAACAAAAAGCCTTCCCCTCCCAATATCCCCCTCAAGATGAATCAATAATTAATAATTGGTCTTTGTGGCTTTTCTGGCCACCTCTTAGAATTTGTGCACTTGAGCTGTTTATCGAAGGAGGCTGTAACCAAAGACCAGAAGCTTCAGCTGGCTTGTAAAAAGAGCCAAGAAATTTAGGGACCTTCTACTCCCATGGAACCTAAGCTTGGGGACTTCACGGCCCAGTCAAATTTTTTAGAATGAAGAATATGGAGCTGAATTTGCTAAGTTAGCAAATTAAAATTAAGACAAAATAAAAGTAAATACAAAATGAAACTTCTGGCAGTTAACAAGGGATTTCAAATAAAGAACATTTTATCACAAAAGGATGAAAGATTATAATCCAAAATCAAAATAAAATATTTTGAATAAATTTACCTTGAAATAAAAATATACTTCGTTTTAAACTTTACCTAATTTTCAAAACATGTCATTGAACTCTACTATACAGTAGAATATAATATACAGCATTATAATCTGCAATATGAATAAATCTCACAAACAGTGCTGAGTGAAATAAGCCAGACACAAGATGACCCAAACTGTATGGTTCAATAAAATATACTTCATTTTAAACTTTACCTAATTTTCAAAACATGTCATTGAACTCTACAATACTGTACAATAGAATATAATATACAGCATTATACTCTGCAATATGAATAAATCTCACAAACAATGCTGAGTGAAATAAGCCAGATGCAAGATGACCCAAACTGTATGGTTCAATTTAGAAAAATAAGATAGAGGTGAAGCTAATTTCTGTTCATAGAAGTCAGGGTAGTGGGATGTTATCAAGTAGTAGATGGAGGGTGTATGGAAGGAAGTAAGGGAGGGGGCATTTCTAGGGTCCCAGTAATTTTGTGTGTGTTACAGATATGACATATATCTTTTCATTTTATGTAAATTAAGCAAGTTGTACACTTTTAGGTGTACATTTTGCTATACAAAAGATATGCCATCACAGCCCCATGTAGACCTATGGGCATTTGTAAACCACTAAACTGGTTCAGTTTCCCTTTTGACAGATGAGGAAACTGAAGAGCTGAGAAGAAAACCGCCTTGTTCAAAGTTACACAGCAAATCAGGGATCCAACTGGGAACTGAGTCCAGGTTTCCTCAGCTGCATCCTGGGACCTTATCATGCTGCAGGCTTTCTTAGCCTGAGATCGCCACTGTACTTGAGTTGTCTCTACCAGGAAGGACCTGACTTACCTTAAGATGCATACTCAGGTGCAGGGTGCTTAGCACATGTGATTTACACTCAATGAGCAAGACTTAGATGGATGTTGCCATCACTTCATCCTCACCCAGGGATTTGAGCACTTCTTAAAGGATAACTGTCTCCTTTATACTTGTACATATCCAAGACATTGCATTATTTAAGATTTTTTTTCCTCTCTAAGACAAATTCCTTTTCTTGAACATGTGGAACTCCCCAACCCTTCTTGTTTTATTTTCCCCTCACATTTACATCATCTTTTTTTCACTAGATCCTCCTCTCTGCCCACAAATATGCTCAATATCCTTCTGTCTTAGAAAATAAACAGGATAAATGAACACAAAGCAAAACTAACAGAGCAGCCTCTTTCCTCATCCCTGCTAGTGTATCATTAGGTATTTATTGAGTGCCCATAATGTGTCATTGTGCTAGCCCAGCCCACGGTCAGACAGGCCCAGGGTTCCCCTCTACTTAGTTTTTTTTATTTCTTCACACTGTTTGAAGAATCCAAGTAATTCTTAATTTTTTTTCACTAATCTCCAATTTTCTTCTCAACCCACTGCTATCTGGCCTCCACTCTCAAGGTTCTACTGATGCTGTTCTTTTGAAGGATGCCCAGATCCTCCTGCTGGGGCATCTGTACATCTTAATTCACCTGGGATAGTGACAGCATATGCCTGTCATTCTGGCACTCATTAATAGGCCCCTGTTTTTAAATTCTAAACAATTTATCAGATTGGTGAATAAATTATATAGTCATCTTATGTTTTATTGACCACATAAATGGCCATTCCTGAGTCCTTGTTGACATCAAGCCTTTGTTATATTGGGCATAGTGTGTGTAATGGTTATGTATGTAGGCTTTAACATAGAGCCCTGGGTTCAATTCTTTTCTTGCATAGAATCTGTGTGATCTAAGGCAAGTTACTGGATTACTCTGATCTTCAATTCCTTCATCTTCTAAAAGGGCACCGTAATAATAGCATCTACCACACAATATACTTAGAAAGGTTTAACAAAACTGTATCTAAAGTATCTTGAGCAGTTTTTGGCAGTTACCATTCAATAAATGGAACTATTTCCTCACTGTGTCTTTCTTGTTGAGTCTAATGTAAACTCATGCTCTCCACAGTCTCCTCTTATCTCCAGTGATGTTTCTTGGGATACTTGCATCCTCTCACCCTTTACTTGCTCACCCTCACTGTGGTCTCTGTTTTTATTGTTTCTATGTTCAACACTACAGTAGAGCCTAATGGTTAAGCTTCATGGTCTGTGCTGAGCAATCAGACCTCATCGGTTTGTCATCCCAGCTCTGTTACATGCTAGCTGAGTGTACTTGAACAAGTTTTTACCTTTTGTTGCCTTGGTTACTGTAACTATAAAATGAGGTTTATAGAAGTACGTACCTTCATAGCTTCTAACAACTTTAAAGCAGTTGTTACAAAGATTCAGTGAGCTAAGGCATGTACCCTATGCTTTGCACAATGCCTGGGACAGAGTGAGCACCCACAAAATAGTTATCACTATTCTCATTTACCAGATTAGAGATTTCAGCCCTGCACTTATTCTTCCCTCTTCCCAGCCCCATGTAAAAATCTGTGGTTGGTCCTGTGCGTTTGTCCTCTGTGGAGCCCTCACAAATCCTCTCCTTTCCCTCCACACCACTCTTAAACTCAGTTTATACCTTTAGTTCCTTCGTTCTGGTCTACTAGAATAATTTCCTAACTAGTTTCCTTGTCTACATATGTCCCCCAAAATCTATTATTGATAGCAAAGCACTGCACACATCACTCTTTAACATGAAGAACTCCTATGGTTTCCCATTGTCTACAGATTAGATTTTAAACTCCTGATATTCAAACTCTCCTCTATCGAGAGTCTATTTCCTTTTCAAATATTATTTCTCCTCTGCACACATTGCTGCACCCGAGAGCTCAGCTATACAGACCATTACTCTCTTTCTCATGTCTGACTGCAATTACTCTAAGGAAACCATTGTTTCTGTTGTTCAATCTATCCCAATATCCACCCCTTTGTAAATTCCCAATTATTACCATCCTTTACAGTTCAACACCGATGCTATCTTCACCATATCTGCCTTGGTATGTCCTCTACCCTTCAAATGGAAGGATTACCTCACTACCATACACCCCTCTGAAACGATGTCTGACTCCTCCCAATTGATACCACATTTTCCCTCTTGTGTTCTGTCTGAAAATACTTGTTTTGTCCCCACAATAACAGCATCTGCAAATGGCCACTTTTTCTTCTGATTTCCCTATCCTCTGTTCTTCACCATGCAGTTTGCATCGTATGTTCAGGGGAGTGAGGAGGGTGGCTTGATTTAGTTAACCCCAAAAGCAAGAATTGAATCAGGCTCTGTGGAAGCCACTGCAAAAACTGTGTAAAGGTCTCTTTTCCTGCCTTGCAAGAACATAAAGCTGAATTGAGATGAAAGAGCACACACTCATGAAAATGACTTAAGAACATTCTCAGAGCAGCACATAAATAGATGCAGCTTTATGCAGTGCCAATGGAGTTTGTAAATGCTTGGAGGATGCAGAGTAGAGAGAGCTCTGCAGCTTTGGGATATAATGAGAGTGAAGGTGGAGTGGAGGTAAGGAGTTTTAAAGAGAAACTGGAAAGAAGGAAGACAGAAATAGCAGGAAAGAGAGGGAAATTTATCCTGGCGAATAGCAGTGACTGAGCAGGATGTAGTGATGTCCATTTTCTCCCATGCCCGAGGGCCAAGGCTAGTTTTGTTTTGGAAACTGAAGGTATATTACTGGCTTAAATCAAAATACCCTCAGGCCCCAATGTACAGCACTAGTGAAATTAATCCTTCATGTTTAATAATAGCATGTATTTTGGAGTTGAGCATGCTGGGTTTACGTCTTTTATGTATATGATCCTGGGCCTGTGATTCTACCTCTTTAATCCTCAGTTTGGTCAACTATATTTAATACAGCTTGGGGTTCAGAACAAGGGTCTGACAGTAATTAAATTTTTCCTTTTCTAAGTGCTGGTTGGATAATCTTGAAAAAGTCCTTTGACTTCTCTGAGCTTCGTCATTTTCATGGGTGTCCATTGAAGATAAATAAAATAGTGTAGATAGGTGGTCTGCCTTATCAAAAAAGATCAATACATCTTAAATGATATCAATATTCATTACATTCTGAGGATCCGTATGTTCAGCTATAAAATGAAAAAGCTAATAGTCACTTGCTAGGGTTGCATGAAATTAATAAGCCATCATTCAAAATACTGCCCATAGAATGGGCATTCAATAAATGACAGACTGATACTATTCCAAGACAATGTATGCCTGAAGTTAACAGGAAACATGCATTACCACTGTATTTAGTTGATTGTGTAATTTTGTGTTTAATGTCTGTCTTCTATGTGAGAATGAAATTCCAAGAATTCAGAGATATGCTTGTCTCATCTATGACTGAATGTCTGGCACTAAAAACAATTTCTGATATATATGGTAAATTGATGCATAGACAAACAGGAAAGCCTAGAAAAAAAGTTTTAGTGGTAATTATGGGGACACACACAGCTGGTCAATGGTAGATTTTTTTTTTACTGACTAATACGTTGTTCAAATTTGTAGAGTTGTTGGAATGAGGCCATTTACATTAAATATGCAGAGTATTAGTAATTAAGCTATAGATTTTAACTTTTTCCAGTCTATGATCTTTTGTTTTATTTACACTTTATTTACAACAAATTCATGCTCTTTCTTCCATATTCTCTAACTTTGTCTATTGATTCTTCGAATTTTCTCTTATAGATCTTATTACTTACTATACAAATTAAAAGATCTATGGGCAAAAAAAAATCACTTTATTAAAAAGTGCTTACTATTAGAATTTAAGGCATTGTGTCTCCTGAGAATTAGTATAATTTTCAGAAACCTTAATTAGACCCTGGGAGAAGAAGAGGTTTAGTCATGGCAACTTAACCAATCAGCTAAGTTAGACTTACTTTTTCAACTAGCAGTCTTCAAAGTGGCTAAAACTTCATTTGCAAATATTTATTGAGTTGTGAAATGCTGCACTAGTAGAGTGGGGATTAGAGAGAATATGGCACAGCCTCTGTTCCCAAGAATCTTCTACCTTAGTAGTGGAGGAAAAAAATAAATCCATAAACTTGAGTATGACACTAGAGCACCTTGATTTTAACACAGAGAAGACAGAATGTTGAAATAATTTGGAAACAATTATTCTAAAGAATAACTAGATAGACATATGTCTTATAGGGAACTGGCCAGGAGCTTCAGGGAAAACAAGGCTGTTATGTAAGAGAGTCTCAGACTTATTTCCCACATCTTCAATGGGCAGAGCTAAGACTGATTAATTTATTATCTCATTCATTCATCTATTCAGCAAAATTTTTTTTTTTTTTTTTTTTTTTTGAGACAGTCTCGCTCAGTCACCCAGGCTGGAGTGCAGTGGCCGATCTCAGCTCACTGCAAGCTCCAAGCTCCACCTCCTGGGTTCACGCCATTCTCCTGCCTCAGCCTCCCAAGTAGCTGGGACTATAGGCACCCGCCAGTATGCCCAGTTAATTCTTTTGTATTTTTAATAGAGACAGGGTTTCACCGTGTTGACCAGGATGGAATTCAGCAAATCTTTACAGAGCATTAACTAAATGACAGGAATTAAGTGGTACTGTGAAAAAAATAAAAATTTGTTCCCCAATGAATAGGAATGATCTATAGAAAGCTGTAAAGGAGACAATCTTCAGAAGACGGACTTACTCAAAACTAGAGCTTTTCGGAGATGAACTTCCAATAAGACAAGGTCAAAAATCTCTCACAGAGGTTCCTAATTGTTAATGCATGGAAAATATTTAATACATTTATTCATTTAGCAAATATTACTACAAGTCATGAGCCTTGCTAAGTGTTGGGAATACAGAGATAATTAAGATAGACAAGGTCTCTGTCTGTATGGAGATTTCATTCTAAAGGAAACATTTATAAAAATGTTGTAAACAAATATTTACAAAAATATAATTTCAGGTGATAAGTATAAAAATTATAAAGCATAATTTATGATAAAAGAGTCTGAATGGGATGTTTTAACTTGGATGACCAGAGTTTTTTAAGAAGGAGTATTTGAGCTGAGATATAGGTTACTGTGATATGGAATCCAGATTCTTCCATTTTAGGACCAAAGTACTCGTTCTGTCAGTTGCTAGAAGAGGTGGCAGCTGATATCTTTCAGTCAAGTTTCTCCCTCTAGTGATTGTCCTTGACTGTAGAGTGGCCTCACCTAAATCCATTACCCTTTCCACGTAAAGGCCTAGGCACCTAATTCCTAATAAGATACAATCCTACAGGGCCTTACTAGCTCCAAAACTCCCCTGTCTGATGGATTGAAACTTTAATTGAGGTTGCAGTTACCTCCCTACTTCTTCTTACTTCCCTCACAAGACTTGATCCTGAGAAATCTCCCCAGAAAATTGTCAGCTTCTCAGACTCTGCTTCCACATGACCTGTGACAGATGTAATTGGTAAGAAGTTGACCCAGGCATTAATATAAAATATTAAATTGATGTCAGTCATGGTACCATTATAAATACAAGGCAGTCTAAGAAGATGGGATTCTTTTCTGGTTCCCAGACAAGCGTGATATCAGCCAGTTGCCCTCTCACAGTTGTTTTCTCCTGACCAAGATTGGCTCAACATTCTTTTAGCTTGACTAAATCTTAGACATGTTTCTCCCTCATTATTTTTGGCATAATCATCCTGATGATGAGCCCCTGACCTCCCTCTTCTTGGACTACCTTAGAAAATTTGCAATTGCAAATTCTTTCTCTTCTCCTTTGAGATGTAATTCTTTCAGACTTTTGTCAGTTGTACGACCCAAGAATGTTGTTCTCAAGGACCTGAAGGGCTATCCCTTTAAAATATCACCAAGAAAAGATAGAATTCCTATCTCCAAGTCTTTGTTGGAGAGTAAGAGCCTAACTTTAATAAGTAGAAATTAGCAAACAGAGAAAGTCTAATTGCATCAGACAACCTTCTCTCCAATGCCTTCTTGTCCTTTTCCACTAGCTCACCCCAACACCTAAAATCTTTCCTGCCTTTCATTTTAACAAAGTTTTCAATCTCTCGTCTATTGCAATTATCTTCAGTAGAGTTTTCCTTGCCTACTTGGCTCTGTCTAGTGCATTTTTTGACACTTATTTTATCTATTAGTGATTTTGTCAAACAGGAAGCCTGGTGGAGAAAAGTGGCTGGGATTGGCAGGGCGTGACTCTGCTAAAAACAAATTTATATTCTAGATTATTTGAATTTCTCCAGGTCAGGAACATGGAAGATTACAAAAGTCCTATTAGTTAGACTTCTGGAAGGACAGCAAGAATATATCTGCTGATATCTTAGAAAGTCGGTATGATAATAAGCTGGTGAAGAGCATGTTTTGGAGAGGCAAGCATGAGAACCAAGCCTGGGTTCTAGCATGGTCTGAAAGAGCAGTTGAGATTTCAGGTCTTAGGATATGCATAGGGAAGCTCCAAAATTGATATTGAGCATCCTAAACTATGATAATCTTTCTCTAAGACCTTTTTCTGCCCCGATGATTTTATACCAACTTCTCCAAAAATAATCATGGTACCTCAGAGTTCAATTATTAGTTACACAATGGTCTGTTAAGCTGACGCACTGAAATTTCTTACAAAATCCTACTGGCATTTGAGCAACTTCCAGATGTTACTTTTTTTGTTTGCTTTAATGTTAATTTTTATTTATGAAAATTCTCCAGCAGTAGATTACTGGGTCAAAGCTATATATATATATATATATAT
>NW_016808764.1:4760036-4810272 GCF_001698545.2 Rhinopithecus bieti
TTTTTTTTTTTTGGTAATGCAATTATAGTCTGCATACAATTCCTTTTCTTGCTCTGACATTTTCCCAAGTCAGTATATCTGGATAATAGTTCTCAAAGTGACTGTATATTATATTCATATGAAGAGATTTTTAAAAGTTATCACCAAGTTCATCGCTTGATGTTTAAAAGTGTCTTTTAGGGCCTTTAGATCCTTACTGGATTTTTACATAATTTTGAATTATGTTCCCCAAATTGCTTATTTATTACAAAGAGAAAGTGAGATTAGAGTCATGCTGATATGAATGTGCTGGTAATTTCACATGTATACATACATAAAAAGTTGTATATCTTAAATATATACATTTTTGTCAATTATACTTCAATAAAGCTAAAAAAGAACACTAAACATCCTCACTTTTTACATACATATCTATTTTATTTTTCTAACGCTATTAATGTACAAGTTTTACAAAGAATGTGGATAACTTATAATGGACTTGGAATTTGAAGAAGAGTCTGTCAGACTCAGGGCCAACAATACTATAAGTCCTGATTCTTTCCTTCTTAAGTATCAGGGCTGTGTGTGTGTGTGTGTGTGTGTGTGTGTGTGTGTGAATGCATATGTCTGCATACACACATATTTGGTGTTTATGCCTGGCATGTATACAATGTGGGTCTATATATGCACCTGAGCGGGTATTTTAGAACATCTGATGACCTTATCATTTCAAGAACTGTGGCCACAGATTGAGAAAGAAAGCACCCTTTCAGCAGTCTGAGCATTTTTCAACAAAAGTAGAGACTTGCCTATCCTCAGTCATTTCTGTGGGAGGAGTGGCCTCTCATTTTATGCTTTTGTGGGTACATCTATTCCCAGCCCATAGTTTATGAGCAACATTCTGTCAGCAGGCAGGAATAGTAGCTCACTATAATTAATTCCCTTCTTGCCTCCACACCTCTGAGAGTGAGAAATAAAAGGGCATTAAAGGGAAGGTAGTTACAACCCACAAAGGGACCACAAAAACTGTCACCTGTTGGCTCAACACATTGCTCCCTTCATGACTCCTAGTTCTGAGTTTCCATCTCACAGGGCAGACAGAGTGTATGGCCAGCTGAGACCCAAGAGAGACACACTGGCAGTCTCTCTGCATGATATGGTAGGGGTATTAGCTGAAACTTTACTGAAAGTTAACATTCTGTATCAAAGGTTGTTCCTTTTCTTATGGGTGTTACATGGAAGACAGAAGAAAACAAAAGAGATGAGTTGCTGCTGCAATTTAAAGTATGGGGGCAGAGAGTTGAGTGTGATCTGCAGAACTTCCATGTGACAACATAGAATAGTGGTGAAGTTACTTTTGTGGGCTTCAGTCCTCCTTGCCTCCCTTTGTAACATTAACATCAGAATACATGTCTCCTGCTGTTTCAGGGAAGAGTAAGTGAGTTTAGATATATGTAGTGAATAACACAGTACCTGACATATAGTCAGTTCTCAGTGCTAATAATCATATAAATTGAAAGCAATTAAAACACCTCCATTTATCTTCCCACGTGTAATTTCTAACGCACATTCACATCATGCAAATTCATCCTCACAACACTCAGTTAAGGTAAGCATGCACTCTTGTTTCCCTTTGCACAACTTTTGCAAGTTGAATGGCTAGCTTGGTTAGATTCAATCCAGTGTTCTTTGCATTAAAGGAGCTGCCACCTAGAGAAGAGGATGATGTTTCTTCCAGCCATGGAGCATGCTGCATGCCTCTGTGAGGGCAGCCGTCAAAACTCAGGCCTGCTGTTCTCCTCTAGGAGGACAGGTGGTCTTAAGGAATAGGGACCTTCTAGACCAGAATCCTCACACCAAACTTTTAGTCTGTGGTAATCACTTTATATAAAACTTTTATCTTGTTCACTTCTTCGAAAAATTTCAGATCATTGGTGTTTATTGACTTTTTTTTGTTTCTTTAAAAAAGAAAACAAGCCGGGCATGGTGGCTTACGCCTGTAATCCCAGCACTTTGGGAGGCTGAAGTGGGTGGATCACCTGAGGTCAGGAGCTCGAGACCAGCCTGACCAATATGGTGAAACCCAGTCTCTACTAAAAATACAAAAATTAGCCAGGTGTGGTAGTGGGCGCCTGTAGTCCCAGCTCTTCCGGAGGCTGAGGCAGGAGAATGGCGTGAACCCGGGAGGCGCAGCTTGCAGTGAGCCGAGATGGTGCCACTGCACTCCAGCCTGGGCGACAGAGCGAGACTCCATCTCAAAAAAAAAAAAAAAAAAAAAAAACAGCATTTTCTCTATACAATATCCATGCAATTCAAGGTTCTCTCTTTTTCTAAAAATCAGGAAAAGTACATTTTGGAGACGGTTGGTACAACTCTAAGGTGTGGATTTGATATCCTCTCCTCTCCAACAGGACATGGGCGAGGCGATGCCACAGTGTGACTTCATGCATCTTCAGAAAGGTACAGACAAAAGGCTTAGAGATTCTGAGGAAGGAGAATTCTGCAGTAAAATGCAGATATGCCTTCCCTAGCATTTTTATCAGTCTTTGATAGTTTTTTGAAATGAGGAAAAAGCAACAGGTCGAGGGCTTTATTCTTTCAAAAAGTGAAATAAGGACAGAACAGGGAGGCAATGAGAAAATTTCAGCTCTGCATTCTTGAGCCTTGTATCTTTAGGTTGCCAATTCAGAAAACACAAAAAGTACATGGTAGTCTTATGTTTAATTTTTTTATCAGTAAAACATATCCATATACTCATTTTTAATTTGCTAAAACTAAAATCTGTTATCAAAGCATTCGGGTGCGAGGTGTCATTCTACTACTCTGGAGACCTGTCCTCTTTCATTATCATAAGAGCATGATTAGGAATGCTCTCACAGAGCCAAGGAGGGAAGGAGACAGTGAATGGAACTCTGTTCCTCTACCATTCATCCTATATTGTTTTATTAAAATTCATATATAAGCATTTACTGAGCATCTACTTTATGAAAGGAGGAGTTTTCCCTGTTCCATTGTTTCTGGATTCCAGGATAGAAAGTATGTGATTCTGGAGAAACAGATTCAACAGAAGTGAGTGCTGGTGTTCCAATAGAGGACCCAGGGAAAGAGTGTGGATCAATCATCCCCTTGTGCTAGAAATGCTACCAGAGATTTCCTTGTGGTCAGGTGGTATATATGAAACCACCTTCTGTGCTAGAAGATTATTATGCCTTGATAAGCTCTGGCTGAAGTGTGATGGCCAAATACAGGAAAGTATTCAGAAGGGTACATCATGATGGAAGTGGTGGGGGAGACAGAAGGAATAATTTATGTCATGGATTAACGGAAATTATACCACCTGAACTACAAGAGGATGTACAATTGTCCAGCCCAAGTTTTTTATCTGGGAGATGAAAAATCTGAGATTCAGAAAGGAAAGGTTACTTTATCTAAGTCAGCCAGTTAGAGAGCAGCAGGAAGATTAAAATTCACATACTCCAATTTCAGGTTCAATACTTGTTTTCATAAACACACATAAACAGGAAGTCCTGGGAAGAGAAGATATTAGCTGTGTCTTTCTACCACCCAGAGGTTTCACCTCTCTCATGCTTCTAAAATAAAATACCAGGCTGATGTTCTGACTATGGGCCATAAACCAGGGTCAAGGAAGTCCAAAGAGACTGGTCGTCTTCCCAAGGCATCCTCTCTTCTTTATCAAGGACACTTCCACAGGTAGTTAAGCCAGAGTCCTAACATGGCTATAAAACCACCACTTAATTTATCCCTTCCCCACTCTAGTCAGATAGAGGCCCAGTGCTTCCTACACCCATCCAGACTTAGCAGCTCCTGGGGCCAAAGTGGTGATATTTGTTCAACAGTACAGAAGACAGGTCCATGAACCAGACTACCAATGGTGTTGGGTTTAGGAAACAAAGACTGGAAATTGTAACGTCTTTTGTAGTTGTTTTGTATAGACCATACCTTTTTGGCAATGTTTATTTTTTCATCATTTGGATGTGCAAATATTTAAGCTCATCAAAGTGGTACAAACCTAACAAGATTTTCCCTTAGAGACAGTAACAGTTAGAAAGGAACTTAAGCCTTCTCTACCTAGAACATAGGAAGTGTGAGGTAAACAATAAAAAAAAAATGTTTACTGTATGCTCGCACTTTACTTCACCATGAAAATATAAGAGAAAACAAAACAGACATGGTCCTCCTGACATTTAGCTTGTAATTTTGCAGATGTAGATACCTTAAATAATCAATTATAGTGGATCAGTGTCTTGTCGAGGTAAAGGTAATATGAGATTGAACCACAGGGACACTAACCTAGTTTAGGGAGGCTAAAATATCTTCACACAAGAAGGGCATTTTAAAAATTTTATTTTTTTTTTTACTTTAAATTCCAGGATACATGTGCAGAATGTGCAGTTTTGTTATATAGGTATATGTGTTGTTTGCTGAACCTATTTACCCATCCTCTAATTCCCTCCTCTCGCCTCCCAACCCGTAACAGGCACTGGTGTGTGTTCCCCTCCGTGTCCATGTGTTCCCCTCCGTGTCCATGTGTTCTCATTGTTCAGCTCCCACTTATGAGTGAGGACTTGCAGCTTTTGGTTTTCTGTTCCTGTGTTGGTTTGCTGAGGATGATGGCTTCTAGCTTCATCCATGTCCCTGCAAAGGACATGATATAATTCTTTTTTATGGCTGCGTAGTGTTCTATGGTGTATATGTACCACATTATTCAGTCATTGATAGGAATTTGGGTTAGTTCCATGACTTTGCTATTGTAAATAGTGCTGCAATAAACATACATGTGCATGTGCCTTTATAGTAGAATGATTTATATTCTTTTGGGTATATACCCAGTAATGGGATTTCTGGGTCAAATGGTATTTCTGGTTCTAGATCCTTGAGGAATCACCATACTGTCTTCCACAATAGTTGAACTAATTTACATTCCCACCAGCAGTGTACAAGTGTTTCTATTTCTCCACAGCCTCACCAGCATCTATTTTTTCTTGACTTTTTAATAATCGCCATTCTGACTGACATGAGATGACATCTCATTGTGGTTTTGATTTGCATTTCTCTAATGACCAGTGATGTTTAGCTTTTTTTCATATGTTTGTTGGCTGCATAAATGTCATCTTTTGAGAAGCATCTTTTCATATCCTTTGCCCACTTTTTGATGGGGTTGTGTTGTTCCTGTAAATTTGTTGAACTTCCTTCAAATTTGTTTAACAAGGAGTTAAAATTTGTTTAACTCCTAATAAACATAAAATTGTTAATTTGTGTATGTTAAATTCTGGAAATCAAACCTTTGTCAGATGGGTAGATTGCAAAAATTTTCTCCCATTCTGTAGGTTTTCTGTTCACTGTGATGATGGTTTCTTTTGCTGTGCAGAAGGTCTTTAGTTTAATTAAATTCCATTTGTCAATTTTGACTTTTGTTGCAATTGCTTCTGGTTTTTTCATCATGAAGTCTTTGTCCCTGCCTATATCCTGAATGGTATTTTCTAGGTTTTCTTCCATAGTTTTTATGGTTTTGGGTTTTACATTTAAGTCTTTAATTTCATCTTGAGTTAATTTTTGTATAAGGTATAAGGAAAGGGTCCAGTTTCAATTTTCTCTATATGGCTAGTCAGTTTTCCTGGTACCATTTATTGAATAGGAGATCCTTTTCTCATTACTTGTTTTTGTCAGGCTTGTCGAAGATCAGATGGTTGTAGATGTGTGGTCCTATTTCTGAGTTCTCTATCTTCTTCCATTGGTCTATGTGTCTGTTTTTGTCAGTACTAGGCTATTTTGGTTACTGTAGCCTTGTAGTATAGTTTGATGTCAGGTAGTGTGATGCCTCCAGCTTGTTCTTTTTGCCTAGGATTGTCTTGGGTATATGGGGTCTTCTTTGATTCCATATGAATTTTAAGGTAGTTTTTTTTCTAATTCTGTGAAGAATGTCAATGGTAGTTTGAGTGGAGTAGCATTGAACCTACAAATTACTTTTGGCATTATGGCCATTTTCACAATATTGATTCTTCCTATCCATGAAGACGGAACGTTTTTCCATTTGTTTGTGTCCTCTCTAATTTCCTTGAGCAGTGTTTTGTAGTTCTCCTTGAAGAGGTCCTTCACATCCCTTGTTAGCTGTATTCCTAGGTATTTTATTATCTTTGCAGCAATTGTGAATGAGAGCTCATTCATGATTTGGTTCTCTGCTTGTCTATTGTTGGTGTAAATGAATGCTTGCATTTTTTTGCACATTTATTTCATACCCTGAGACTTTGCTTAAGTTGCTTATCAGCATAAGGAGTTTTTGGACTGAGGTGATGGAAATGGGGTTTTCTAAATATAAAATCATGTCATCTGCAAACAGAGGCAATTTGACTTCCTCTCTACCTATTTGAATAAGCTTTTTATTTCTTTCTCTTGCCTGATTGCCCTGGCTAGAACTTCTAATATACGTTGAATAGGAGTGGTGAGAGAGCACATCCTTGTCTTATAACAGTTTTCAAAGGGAATGTTTCCTGCTTTTGCCCACTTAATATGATATTGGCTGTGGTTTTGTCATAAATAGCCCTTATTATTTTGATATATGTTTATTGAGAGTTTTTAACATGAAGGGATGTTAAATTTTATCAAAGGCCTTTTCTGCATCTATTGAGCTTATCATGTGGTTTTATCTTTGGTTTTGTTTATGTGATAGATGGTGTTTATTAATTTGTGTGTGTTAAACCGCCATGCATCCCAGAGAGGAAGCCAATTTGATTGTGGTGGATAAATTTTTTGAAGTTCTGCTGGATTTGACTTGACAGTACTTTATTGAGGATTTTTGCATCCATGTCTATCAGGGATATGGGCCTGAAGTTTTCTATTTTTTTGATGTGTCTCTGCCCGGTTTTGGTATCAGGATGGAGATGGTACCATTCCTTCTGAAACTATTTCTAACAATTGAAAAGGAGGGACTCCTCCATAACTAATTTTATGAGAAGGCCTTTTAAGTTGAGATCTGATGGATCAGTAGAGGTTGGCCAGGTGACTCATATCAGTGTAGCACTGAAGCATTTTGAGGCTGGGGTGTGCAGGTTTCCCAAGTAGAAATATTGTAAGTTGAATTTTACAGTCAACTTGTGGTTTTTCACCCTATCAAGAAGAAAAGACAAAAATAAAAATTAATGAAACCAATCACCTGGCTTATTACAGCAATCTGGGGTAGACTGCCAGTGAAGAACTGAGGTTCTCAGTCTAACAGCCTATGAGGAATTCATTGTTAACAACAGCCATGTGAGAGCTTGGAAGGGAAACCTCCCTCAGGTGATCCAGTGATGACCATAGCCTCTGTGAGAAAATAACAAATGTTTTTTTAAGTTGCTAGTTTGGGGGTATTTGTTAGGCAGAAGTAGATAATTAATACACCATTACTTGCTGGGACCAAGACTTGTTCAGCCTCATTTTTGTATGTTGTCTTTAAGTTCTTGTCCAAATCGGGGTGGGGGTGGGAGGCAAAAAAAATTTTGTTGATTTTTTCTCAGTGAAGACAAACTATGAACCGCACAAATGTAGACATTGGATTTTTCATAGTCATAGAAGTCTGAGTCAGTGGGTGACATGAAAGCACCCCATTATGCAGACACTATATCATAACACTGATTAATGCCTCGTCAAAACAAGGCCTTTGGGATTCTCAGCCTATGGTGCACTTTGGGCTAAAGGAGGTTAAATGAAGAAGGTTGGAAGCCAATTCCAGAAGAAGAGCAGAAGCTGCTGCCATATTCTTTTCAATACAGCCTTTTTTACGAGTATATCTCCAGATGGCTTCCTTGGATGACACACGTCATTCCCAGTGAGTTTGTTTCCCTGGCCTCCATTCCCTCAAGGGCCCCAAAAAACAGAGATGTGATTTGTAATCTCCTGGCAACCTGGGGCAGCTCTCATGTTAATAACCAAGGAGACAATTTTTTCCTTGGGGAATCAAGATTCCTATATGCCCTCTGCTTCCCACTTCTCTAAGGGGGAAATATTACTGCCAAGTATATTCTTAGAGATGCTTAAAAAGCACATACGCAGCAACATGTTCTGGCAGAAATATAGGCAAGAATAAGGATAAGCTATTTCTAGATAAAATACAAGGAATGTATGCATACAAGAAAACCAAGTTTATGTGATATCTTTGCCTCTCCCACAGTCCTAGGGACAAACATCCCAAGAGTTTTGTTTTCCTTCTGTTTGTTTTAATATTTTGATTATGGAATATTTCAAACTTATCCAAAAATAAGATAATATGGCGAACTCCTATGTACCCTCTTTTTCAACAATTATCAAGTCATTTATATTTTATCTAGACCCTTCACTCACTCCCACCCCTAACACACACAGGACAATATTTGATGCATTTCTAAGAAATATAACATTGGTCTGGGGAGGTGTATATATAATACCTACAAGTGGTATTTGTTTTTTCCTAGTACCATATGTGGAGTGAATCCATAGGTAGTGAGGTAATAGGACTTTTCCTAGATCTCCTGTTTATCAAACACGATTATATTGAATACTCATAATGATGCTCTAAAGAGAGTACTATTATTAATTTTATTTTACCAATGGAGAAACTGGTCTGATGAAATGAGGTCAGTTGCTCAAGGTCAAATGGTCAGCCCATGATTTGGAGTGAAGTCTGTCAGAAAACTGATAAGAACACTTGACCCAAGAGTTATATGGTCCCTCCAAAGGATTAGATTTTCCCCTTTTCTAACATAGGCTTGTTGTTTGTTTTCCATGCAAGAGGAAGCAACACAAACCTTCACTTTTTGCTCCTTGCTGAAATAAGAAAGTGGGGCGCCTAAGGATCTTGCAGTGCTTATGCTGAAAGCACTTTGTGAACGAAAGCCATGGCTCAGCTCAGGACTTCCAACTGGGATGACACAAAATCAAAAGAGAACAGTTTATTTCAGCTCTAATCAGAATAAAAGCAAATGGATCAATGTTTTCCAAATGAAACTTGTCTAGAATAGCACTTATTTTCTAAGTCTCACAGGTATTACAAACCAAAACAGGAAATGAAAAGCTCTTAAAATAAATGGTTCAATAGTGTCCTTTAAACAACTATCAGCACTTCGATGAAAAAACTTTTACCCACCCCCACCACTTGTTTATTCTCTAAATTCAAATTCATCTTTCTTGGTATGTCAGCATTAAATTAGGGTAAAGACTTCTAAGTCTCAGGTACTACTATTTGAAAGGAAGTTGAGATAAAATTAGAAAAAAAAAGACAAATAATTTTTAATATATGTGAGTGTTGTTTGTAGGTAATCTGTTGCTGGACCAAGAGGAAAGTTGATAACAAGACAATAAAAATATCCCAATATTAGTCAAGTATTATATTTTAATTTTATGTGCTGAAAAATATTAATATGACATTTTCAGAATTTGCTTTTCCCATTTTCCCATGATGTTTACAGAGGATTTTTTGGTTCTCTCAATCTCTTTTCTTCCCTCATGTTTCTAGGAAGTATCTGGAGAAATGGAAGAGGAGGAAGATAATAGGGATAAAGTAAAATAATAATAATAGCAGTCTCCATGTCTAATATTATTTTTTATTTGTACATAGAGTTGTGAAAGTGATGTAGTTTTATTGGGCTGGTAGCTTTTCAATGGGGTTTTAAGGAGGGTGGAGGAGGAGTTATTGTAGAAGGTTTTAAAATATATATATGAAGAGACTCAAGTCATTTTGTAATTACTTTTGTATGTCTGGATTATGTGTCTTTAATGGCCTCATTAAAGGGTTCCAGGCATGAACCCTGTAGGTCACAACTTTTATAAGCAGCCTGTATTGGTAGTGATCCTCCAGTCTGTAGGAAGAGTTCAGCAATTTTTCCTCTGCATTCTTTCCTCCTCTGCTGACTTTTGCTTACAGTAGAAACAGTTGATTTAAATGCTTGCTCAGTACAGTGGAAAAGCCCTGGATTTGCCAAAAGTAAAATTTTGGTAAAGTAAATTAATGTGTAAAGAAGGACAAACAGCTTTGAAGAACTCTAGCATCAGTTTTTGAAGCTCTGCATGTGTTTTCTGCAATTAAAATCCCTTTCCATTCTCTCAATTTTGTATCTCCCCGAGGAAGCTCAAATCAGCCCTCTCCCTCAAACAAATGCCTCCTTAATCTCCAGGGGAGGCTCATTCACAGGGACTGGGATTTACTCAAGAGGTGATTTGAGTATTTACAGAATATTTGATATCCAAACATTTTTTGCTTGAGCCGTTAGTAACTTTGGGAGGAATTCAACAGAGGTGGTTGTCACTGAAGAAGGCAGGGGTGGCTGCTGAACATTAGCGATCTCAGTTGGAAGCAAAAGTGCTCAATTTGCAGAGGAGATGTGGGGAGAGTGAGAGGACGCCCTGATATATTTAGCCAAATATAGATAGTGAACATGTATTAGTCATTTATTATAATGGCAGGCATTGTATTTCTTCCCAATAACCCTGAGAATTATGTTTTATTAATATGCCCCTTTCAAAGAAGGAAAATATGAAATTTAATGAGCTTGCAAACATTGCCCATGGTGTTTCAGGTAGTAATTTTCAAAGCTGAATCTAAGTCTAAGTCTGTTTGATACTGAAGTTTAAACTTTTATTACTTTTTTTTTCTCTTCAGAATGTTTAGGTAGTGTTTGATCATTTAAATGGAACCTAGCTTATCAAAGTACTGGGTTTTAGAAACATTTGTATTTAGTAAGAATATATTATATGAGTCAGGCTCTTTCTAGATATGCTGGAGGTCACAAAGATGAATAAAGTCCAGTATGTTTTCATGGAATCTGTAGGCTGTTAGAATAAGTTTTTCTGAAGCAAGGCAGATTATCAATGGCACAAGACAAGAATAAACAAAGGGTTACGTAAGTTTACAGGTGAGAGAAGTTCCTTTAGGATAGGGGAAGAGAACTTGTGAGCTGGTTCTGAAGTTCAGTGAGAAAGCTTTAGAGCACAATGAGCATGAAACAGCGCAATTAGAATACTGAACTACAATTCACCACTGAGAAGACTGGTTTGATCCATACATTTCTTTTTTGTTTAAAAGTATCCTCAGAGCACTTCAATTCTTCTAAAGGTTAATGGATGCATCGAGTATTATGGTAAAGATTAATTGCGGTGGTGCCGGAGGGATGATGGAGAATTAAAAGTATTATGGAAATTTTCTGCTAAGTCATTTTTCTATGAAACAGCAATGGTTATTTGTGTGTTTTCTTTTGAGACAAGGTCTCATTTTGTCACCCAGGCTGGAGCACAGTGGCACAACCATAAGTTCCGCAACCTTGGCCTCCTGGGCTCAAGGGATCCTCCCACCTCAGCTTCCTAGGATTACAGGGATGTAACATCGTGTCTAGCTATTTTTTTTTTTTTTTAATTTTGTAGACACAGGGTCTCACCATGTTTACCTGGCTTGTCTCAAATGCCTGGGCTCAAGTGGTCCTCCTGCTTCTGCCTCCCAAAGTGATGGGATTCCCAGCATGAACCACTGTGCCCAGCAGAGAGCGCAAATTCGATGGCAGCAACAGTATCAAATTCCTGAGTACATTTCTGAGTAAATTGTTTAAATCCTCACTCTAGTTAGGTTTATAATTTGCAAATCTAACAGCTAACTTCCCTAGAATGTGCAAAAGATAAAAAGTCCTGCGTAGACTTTGATTTAAAGTGTGTTTTGACCCTAGCTCAGGTATAAGGAGTGGCTTAGGTACCCTAAGCAGAGAAGAAATTGTAATTTATTTTGAAGAAAGATCTTCTAGCATCTTGTGCCTTCCAGAAAATAGCTAGCACTTGTTAGAAAGCTAACGCTTGTCAGAAATAAATGCAAGAGGATTTATTTTCCTGATGCTTTATTCACACAAACATGTCACAGTAAAGTCAAGGTGTAAGCTCCCTCATACATTTGATTGGACTTTGAATATCACTTTGTAGAATCACTTGCTTGGGGCATGTCCAAAATGTTGGTTTGAAACTGCACATAAAGCCACTATTTGGTCACCTGAGATGTTACTGTGAGATACTTCAATGACTTTTTTCTTCAAATCTTCAGCACAGTATTCTTCTACTTACTTCACCAATATTTCAGTGATTCTAGGCTAAAAAGTTAAGATTATGTGAAAGTACATGGATTTTACTAAACCAGAGTGTGACCAACAATCCCGGTATTCTCTCTGCAGATGACAGAAATGAAGTCTTTAAGGGTGTGACAGAAATGAAGTCTTTAAGTCTTTAACCCTCTGGATTAGGATTTGCAAGTTCACCTCCTGCTATGGGACAGTCAGAATGTAACTGCTGTTAGAGTTCAGAGCCTTGATGAATTTGGAGTTAGACCATTGTTCAAATCTGAGCTCTACTAATTAATAGCTGTGCATTCTCAGATAAATCTGTTAACTTCTCTGAGTCAAGGACTAAGAGTGCAAGGGGAAACTTTGTGGAAGGAATAGATGTAGAAGACCTAAAATATGGAAAGGAGTCTACCAACATACCAATACTCCAAGCCTGCATTTGATAACATAGAGTGAGATGCATCTGAATGAATGTGGAAATTCTCATAAAATAGAATTGAATGAGAATGCTGGCCACTTCTAAGACTTACATTAAATTACTTGCATGATTTCTCTTTCAGACATATGTTCACTAGACTTCTCTGAGGCTCCACATTTTCCATTCCTGTTTGTGCTGTCCTCTTACCCTAGAACATTCAGTGTTAGGCTGAGGATGCACCCCATCTGAGAAAGAGGGAAAAGAGGGAAAACAAGGCAAGCATCTCTCTCTCTCTCTCTCGCTCTCTCTCGCTCTCTCTCTCTCTCTCTCTCTCTCTCTCTCTCTCTCTCTCTCTCGCTCTCTCTCTGTGTGTGTGTCATAGAAATATGAGCACTAAAGCTCAGATATGCCTGTCTTTTTACAGTTAGGGTTTACCGTAAAATGCTGCTAGGTCCTGAGACTTTGACTCTCTTGACAGCCAATGGGTTTGAATTTAGTATTTGTGGGGAGAAGGTTACCAAGCGTGGTGAAAAGTTCTGGCATTTCAGTGTGAATTATCAAAACCTATTACTGTTGGATAATTCATCAGATATCAACATTATGTCTTCTTCAGAGTCTTTGGAGTGTGAGAGGATTTTTGTGGTGATTGTGCTAGTTTTAGTGTTTTCTCATTTTCCTGTTTGAACCAAGTGTTTAACTGTCGTGTTTTGATTGTGATCATTCCTCATGTGCACCATCTAATGACCACATTACCCACCTCCTTTACCCCTTGAAATCTGGAGTTTGTCTGCTAACATGTCAGGTCATGAGCACTAGGATCAATATTACTGAATGCCAAGACATAGCCTATCTTCAGATTTAAACTCTGACTTAGCTTGGGTTCAACTACTGGAGGCCACTGTGCAATAAAAGTTGAAGTAGGATGGAATAAGGAGAAATGCTTAAAATAAAATGAAATACCATTATGAATATTGTCTATGGCTTCTCTCTTTTCTTGAAACAGAGCTATGGTATAAAGCAGGGCTGTATTTACAATGAGTTAATGAAATTTTATTTGAATAATCACACCCCAAATTGCTTCCAATTTTTCATAATCTCTCTAAATGTCATCACATATTATTTGCTTTTTCCATTTTTCAAGACATCGTATTTTTTAATTTGTTCACCTGGTAAAACCTGTTGGTTTCTGCCAGAGACTTGTTAACTAGAAAACAGCAATTTCCCTTTTTCATTCCAACCTCATACAATTGCCTGAACTAAAAAATAATGAAAAACATGAACAATTTCGAGGAGCAGCACTGTTAGAAATGAGCTGAAATGTCAGTGGATTTATTGGAAAACATCTCTGTAGAAAATCAGGACTGGTTTTCCAAGTTTGAGAGAGGAAAATGGTTTAATCAATATTGTCCAAATTAATTATAGGGAAATGGCAATATGTATTACACAAACTATGTTTTTTTCATTGGAAAACATCGTGTTAAGTATTTTTAACAACAGAACTTGTTCAGAGCCTTTAACATATCACTCTGTAAGAGAATCCCCGATATAGTTTACAGCAACAATGTCTTTCTCTTAGGCCTTATTTTAGGAATAATCTTCAGTGAAGCACATTTAGGAAAGCTGACTTAGATATCTTATTTTAACACTGATTTATTCATTCTGATAACTAGGATGGAAGCACATACCTAACCTTTAAAGGGAAGATAGTATGAGGGTTCATTCTATGACTACAATTTACATCTTGGTGTCTCTTTCAGAAACAGTCTTAGAAGGATGAAAAGATTGAGCCAAAATAAATAGCTTTGGAAGACACTCTTGTCCTTCTACCTAACAGTGCTTCTTCTTGATAGTAATGTTTTGTTTTGTTTTCCTCCCCAGGGAAGAGGCTGGCAGGGCGGGTAGTATTAATTGCAATAATGTTATTGCCCCTTTTATAGTTTTCCTTGCAACTAAATGTTTCCAGGTGACTCAGTTATGGTAAAGGACACAAAAGGAAAATACTATTAGTAAAAGATGTGCATCTGAGAGGAGAGGAGATAGAGTTCTTGAGTACCAGCTCTTCCGTTTCTGTTTGCATTGATTGTGTTTAGATGGCTTGTGACCATCTTGTAAAGGTGAGGCCAACATGTTCAATGTATACATTTAACTTCATTCTTTCTTTGATATAAGCAACTTTACTTCATTCTCTTTATCTAACCTCTTTCTTTGAATGATTAGAGAAATGGCCAGTGAAGTTGATAACTTTTACTAATTTACACAACGTTCAAATAGTTTCTATTTTGACTTCTCTTTGACTTATTTTTTATTTTATGATGATCAAACAGGTAAAAGTCTCTTAAGAAACTTACCCATGTTCCTCAAAGGCACCACAGTAGGACCTGTGATATTTTTAAAAATGAAAGCAAAAAAAGAAATATATAAAAAAAGTTCCTTATGATGTGGAGGTGCATTCCTTGTACACCTAAATTGTTGATAGTTCTTATCATGAAAGGGTGTTGAATTTTGTCAAATGCTTTTTCTGTATCTGTTGAGATAATCATATGATTTATATTTTAATTCTGTTAATATGGTGAATCACATCTATTGATTTGTATGTTGAATCATCCTTGTATTCCAAAGATAAATCCCACATGATCATGATGTATGAACTTTTAATGTGCTGTTGAATTGTTTGGTAGTACTTCGTTGAGAAATTTTGCTTCTATGTTCATAAGAGATATTGGGCCTAAAATATTATTTTTGTAGTATCTTTATCTGGCTTTGATATCAGGGTTGTATTGGCTTCATAAAATGAGTTTGGATATGTTACCCCATCTTTAATTTTTTGAAAAAGTTTGAGGATTGGCATTAAGTCTTCTTTAAATGTTTGGTAAAATTAACCAGTGAAGTCATATGATCCCAGGCTTTTCTTTGTTGGTGGATGTTTGATTATTAATTAAATCTTAGTCATTAGTGGTCTGTTTACATTTTCTATTTATTCATGATTCAGTCTTGGTAGGATTTATATAAGTAAAAACTTATCTATTTCTTCCAGTTTATCTGACTTGTTGGCCTACAATTCTTAATAATATTTTTATATAATGCTTTTTATTTCTATTTCATTCATTGTATTGTCTCCTCTTTCATTATCTGATTTTATTTACTTGGGTCTCAACTCTTTTAGTCTAGCTAAAAGCTGAAAACAATTAGCAAAAGGAAAAGGGAACCTATGGAAAAGGAAAAATATTTGCAAATGATATATCTGATAAGGGGTTAATATCCAAAACACATAAGGAATTCACATAACACAATAGCAACAAAACAAGACAACAACTAGCCTAATTAAAAACTGAGCAAACGACCTAAATAGACATTTTTCCCAAAGATGTACAAGTTACCAGCAGGGTGAAAAAAATGTTCAATATAACTAATTATCGGGGAAATTCAAATCAAAATCCCAATGAAATATTACCTCAAAATTGCTAGAATGCCTATTAACAAAAAGTCAATAGACAGCAAATATTCACAAGGATGTAGAGGAAAAAAAAACTTTATACTATAGGTGGGAATATAAGTCGATTCACCCATTATGGAAAACCATATGGAAGTAACTGAAAAAATTAAAAATAGAATTACTATATGATACAACAATCCTACTCTTGGGTATGTATCTATAAATAAAAGTAAAATCATTATTTCAAAGATATATCTGCACTTCTATGTACACTGAAGTATTAGTCACAATAGCCAAGATACAACAACCACCTAAGTGTCCATCAGTGGTTGAATGGAAAAGGAAAATGTGGGTATATATGCGATGAAATATCATTCAGCCTTAACAAAGAAGGAAATTCTACCACTTGCTACAACATGGGTGAAACAGGACATTGTGTTAAGTGAAATAAGCCAGACACAGAAAGAGAAATACTACGTATTATCACCAACATTAGAAATCTAAAAATGTTGAACCCACAAAAACAGAGAGTAGTGTGGTGGTTACCAGGGTCCAGGGGAGTGGGAGAAATGGGAAGATTTTAGTCAAAGGGTACAAACTTTCAGTTACAAGATGAATAATTTTTAGAGATCTAATGTATAGTATGGGGATTATAGTCAATAATAATAAATGTACTGTACGCTTGAAACTTGCTAAGAGAAATCATAAGTATTCTTATCAAAAAAAGGCAATTATGTGGTGATGAACATGTTAATTAGCTTGATTATGGTAATTATTTCATAGTCAAATTATTATAGTGTATACCTTATATCATTTTGTCAATGATACTTCTATAAAGCTATGCAAAAGAAAAAAATGGACAACACGTACAAATGCATGTAATACATCAGGATCATTACTCACTTTAAAAAAGCAATTGTTGTTGGCTAAAGTTTTAAATTTCCTGGAATCATTTCAGATAGGATTGCTAAAATATATTGTTCAGAGTCCTTGAAGGAACATTTCAGTTATGTTGATTGTTCATTTTCTCTCTTTGTCTCTCTCCCCATCTCTTCCTTTCTCCCCTTTCTTTCCTCGTTTCCTTCCACAGCCCCCTCTCTCTTCTAATTCTGGTTGCTGCTAAGCTCTGTATAGAAACAACTGAGCATCTTGGCTAACAAGGACATTTCTAGGAGCTAGATTAGAGTCCTTGGGGCTAAGAATTACTATGTAAAGTCAAGGGTTCCATACAGAGCTCTAGAATTACAGATTATGGGGATGTAGTATTGAGAAAAGCTGTGTTGTAAGGGATGTTATTGACATGCTTTCATTTACAGTTTCGACACAGTAGTTGATGTTCTTAACTCCGCCTACCAGTAGTTATCATGTACTCAGGTTCCCAAATCTCAACTTGTCTCACTGTGGCCCTCCCCACTTTGAATCTTGTCTAAGACATGGATGAACTATGGCTGTGATTAAGGGGTTCGAGAGTGGTAGAATGAATGAAGGTCCAAAGGCTCCTACTTACCTGTTCAAACTAACTCACCTTGCCTAACCTACTTACCTACCTGTTTTCCATTTCCACTTACCCACCTACTTTCCTAACTTTTCATAATATAGTGAATGTTATATAAGTTAATGTTTAAAAATTTCTAAAAATGATAAGGCTGTGCTTTATATATTTTTTGACTTTCTATGTTGAGATCATTAGACTTAGAGCAGAGTTGCAAAATAGTACTAAAATTCCGATATTCTTATTCAACATTTCCTAATTTTAGTGTTGTAACTATCATACAATTATCAAAATTAAGAAGTTAACTGATAGAATGCCACTTACTGAACTAGAGTTACTCACATTTCACCAGTTTTACATGAAAATCCTTCTGTACCAGGATAAAATTCAGAATTCCAAATGTATAGAGTTGTCATGTCTCCATAGTCTCCCCCAATATGAAACATTTTCTTTAACTTTTCTTTTTCATGAACTCCAAAGTTTTAAAGAACACTGGTTAGCTATTTTGTTGAATATTTTTCAGTTCAAATTTGATATTTTTTGAAATTAGATTGAGATGATTCATTATGTAAAGGTCATGAGACCTCTGGGCATAGTATGAGAGGGTATTATCCCCACCTTTGTAATAATAACTATTTTCCATAATTAATGAGTGTTTTGGAGGCATCGGATATTATGAGACTATGTGAATAGCCTTTGCATCTTTTGTGTCAGTTTCAAAAACCTTAAAAACATGTATTTCAAAACCGAACTAAATATTTCTATGGTGCTGTAATGGTGATTTTCTAGTTTTCTCATTTTAGTACATTTATTGAGATTATTTTGTAAGAACTGTTTTCCCACACTCACACTTATTTATTCAGTTATGTACTTACATTAGCATGGACTCAAGGATATTTATATTATTCTTTGATTATGATCCAATACTATCATTATTTATGTTGCTAATATTATTCTTGCTGTGACCATTGACATTTTTGCAGATTAGCTCCTATACCCTTTCAACATGCACCCACTCTACTTGGCACATGGCGGGGGGAGACTTTCTTACTTTTAGGTACCACAAGACGTTCCTATTGTCACATTAAGTTTTGCCTGTCTCAGTCCTGAAAACAATCACTTCTCCTAGTAAGTTGTTTTATTGGGGCATGGTACTTATAAACGGGGGCCTGGGTGTTTGGTGTTTTCAATGTTACTGTGGTGTCACAGCTCCTGCATTCTTTCAACAAACAGGAAATGTATGAATGTATAATCCATACACATGCACTCACACGTATGTATAATCATTTTTCTCTCTACATATATATTTTAAATAGGCTGTAACGTCTGATTCCAATCTAGCAAAGGAGGTTTTATTTATTCTAGTCTTCACTGTTATTTGTAACTTCTTTCTCTGATGGTTTCTCTGAAACTGTCATTCAACACTAGTGTACATATAGACTTGCCTGCTCTTAAACAAGTTTATGAACCACATGCAGCGTTTGTGATTTTTCTTTGTCTTAAGTCTTACAGCATCCAATCAAAATAGCTTTGAAAATGGTTATTTAGGTCCATCATCTTCAAAGAAGTGAGATTATTCATTGATAACTCAGAATCATTTGTTACAATCTACATTCTATCGAGTTCCCTCCATATCCTTGGAGATTTTTTAAAAATTTAAACAGTTAAATTCATTCTTTGTGGTGTATAGTTCTACCATTTGAAAACACACAAAAAACCCTACCAGAAATTAGGTACTTACCAACACAATTTTATGTAGAACTGTTCTATAACAGCAAGAAGTTCTTTGTGATTCTCCGTTTTAGTCAACAACCCACTCTACCCACACTTTTGGCAATTGTTGATCTATTTTCTGTGTGATTTTGGTAATTGCAAATAGAAATCACATGAAGTAGACTATTGCTTCTTGCTTTTTACAACCTAGTAAAATGTTTTAAAGATTGATTCATATCACTGTGTAAGAACTGCTTTTTTGTTTACTTATCTTTTATTTATTTTCCTTTTTATTAAATGCCTAGTAGTGTTTCATTATATGCATATACAATGGTACTCACCTGCTTGAAATATACTGTGTTTTAAAAATTTGACACATTTGAATAAAGCTGCTGTAGGCATTTGTGTCAGTATGTGTTTGTGTGTGTGTGTGTGTGTGTGTGTGTGTGTGTATAGATATCTTTCTCTTATTTTGGATGGATTACCATGTGAAAGAAAAATATCTTGGGGCTCCAAAATCACTAAGCTAAAGGGAAAAGTCAAGCTAGGAATGGCTTAGGCCAAACCTGCCCAAGCTTTGAATTCTTTTATGCAAAGTCACCCCTCTCCTCACTGAGATAAATGCATATCTGATTGCCTCCTTTGGAGAGGCTCATCAGAAACTCAGAAAAATGCAACCATTTGTCTCTTATCTGCATATGACTTAGAAGTCCCCTTCCCCGCTTCTAGTTGTTCTACCTTTCCAGACTGAACCAATGTTCATCTTACGTATGTTGATTGATGTCTCATGTCTCCCTAAAATGTATAAAATCAAACTGGGTTCGGACCACCTTGGAAACATGTCTTTAGGACCCCCTGCAGCTGTGTCATGGGCATGCATCTTCAACCTTGGCAAAATTAGCTTTCTAAATTGACCAAGACGTGTCTCAGATTTTTGGGGTTCACACCTGTTAACAACTAAGAGTAGAGTATCTGCAACATATGGTATGTTTATATTTAATTTTATGAAAAACTGCCAAACTATTTTCTTTTCCAAAGTGACTGTATCACTTTGTATTCCTGATGCAATGTATGATCAGTGATGTATGAGAGTTCCAGTTGCTCCTTTTACTTCCAGTATTTGCTATTGTCATTTTCAAATTTCATTTATTTATTTATTCATTCATGCCATTCTAGTAGGTTTAGAGTGGTCTCTCATGGTGGTTTTTATTTGTGTTTCTCCAGTGACTAATGATGTTGATCATATTAGTATATGCTTATTTGTTATTCATACATCATCTTTGGTGGACTATCTGTTTAGATATTTTGCCCATACTTTATTGGGCTGTTGGTCTTATTTTGAGTTGAAACCTTTTTCTATATCCTCAATTGAAGTTTTTTGTAAGAAATACCATTGGAAAACATTTCTTTATATTTAAAATGGGATTATTGTGTATGATTTTATGCGGTTTTGCTTTTCTTTCCAATTTTATGATTTCTCCCTTTCAATAGTATGTTTAGACTGTTCACATTTAATATAATTATTGATAAAAATTAAAATCTGCCATTTGTGTATTCCATTCAATTTTGTTTCTATTTCCCTCTTTTTCTGTCTTGCATTATTTAAATTATTAAGATTCCATTTTATCTCTGCTATTTACTTATTAAAACCTTTTTAAAAATTACAATGGTTTTCCTAGGATTTAAATTATATATCTTTATTAACTTGAAGATTACCTTCATATAATGTTATATAGTTTTAAATGTAATTTTAGAAACACACAATTATGTAGTCTCAAGTCTTCCTATATTTGTGTCATTGCTGTCAAATATTTAACATATGTTATAAATACACATATCCTTCCTGCTCAAGAATTTTTTTAATGTTTCTAAACAATGTGACTCAATCTCCAAATAACATTGTGCCACTCCACATATAGTTTAAGAGCTCATAGCAGTATATTCCCAAGTCCTCTGTTTCATACATTGTGCCATTACTACATGTTTTACATTTACATACATTAAAAACACAAAATTAACTGCCATTATTTTAGCTTTAAATGACCTATTATCTTTTAGAGCAATTACAAATTTAAAAAGTTTTATATTATCTTCATTGACTTCATTTACAATGCTGGGCATTTTATTGTGCAGATCCAAGTTTCCAATCATTGATACAGGAGTTAAGAAGAAATTACTCTGGCTGATAGTGAGGATACAGAAGTCCTTGGTAAGGTTTTCCTTTTAATGAAAGGCAGCCCATATCATTTTCCTTTCTAACAAAGAGCAGCCTGTAAAGTCGAGCTGCAGACAGAGATGCCAGCAGCTGTGCCAATCATGTTCAAAATGGTAGCTTCATCTTCCCTTGTCTGCCAGCCAGGTGTACAGTAAGGAGCAGACAAGATGGCACGGGCCAAGGGGAAAGTTCATTTGCATAATAAGATTAGGGTGGGGCAGCCAGCCTTCTCAAGCTGTGTAAATGTCATTAACTTTACAGCCATTGATTTTTTTTCTACTCAGCACTACTGAGTCCTCTGATGACCTATCAAAAGCAGTTTGCTTTTCAGTTGTATTTTTCACCTGAATTGTCCATATATGAATGTTTCTTATAGTTTCCTTTTTGTTTTTGCTGAAATTCTTCTTCTGATTTTGCATGTGGTTCACCTTTCCTTTAGAACCTTTAGCATATTAGTTATGTTTGTTTTGAAGCTGTGGAAAGTTTCCAATATCTATGTCATATCTGATTCTCATAATGCTGACTGCTTGGTCTTTGGAATTATGTGGTATTTCTGTGTGTTGTTTTAATATACCATAATTCTTGTGGAAAGGTGAATATCTTGAAAAGAATAGTAGAGACATATGTAACTAGCTATATGTCTAAAAATGACCCAAGCATTCTTCCTGGTAGGACTTTAGTGTAAGCATTTGAGTTTTTTTAGTTGGGATTTGGGCTGGGTTTGAAGTTTATTAATGTGATTATCTTCGCTGGGCCACAGGCTTTAAATTCCTCCAGGAAAACTTTGTGTTTAGAGTAGGGGCTTATTTGTCAGATAGTTTTTCTCATAGTCTACATCACACTGAGCTTTTGTATTCTACCTCTGAAAGGATATTTTTCATACTCGTCCCTTTCCTATCCCTGTGCAACATTATTTTCCAGTTTCTTATGATTTGAATCTTAGCCTAGCAAGAGGCATGTAGGATGTTACCTGTTATTCTGATTACATCTTGGTTTTAGCAAGCACAATGGCCATGGGTGTGTGGTCTTGTCAATACTCCCGATATTCCATGGCTATAGAGCTAGATTCAGCATTTTCCCCACCCATACTCCAGGGATAGATTTTTTTTTTTAAATCTGTTTTCCTCCTCCAGCTGCGATAGGTTTTCACTAGTGTCCTTAAGGTGCCAGCTTGTTACCCTCTGAATCAGTATCCTGAGGCTGCTCTAATGAATTACCAAAGACTTGGTGGCTTAAGACAAAATAATCACTCTTAGTTCTGGGTGCTAGAAGTCTAAAATCCAGCAAGGTTGTGCTCCCTGTGGGTACCCTTAAAAAAAAAAAAAATCCACTAGCTACCTCTTCCAACTTTTAGGGACAGACCTGGCATTCCTAGGTTTGTAGCTTTATCTCTAACTCAGCCTTGATATCACCCTCTCTTCTATCTTCTCCTCTGTGTGTCTATCTTATAAGAACATATGTTATTGCATTTAGGGTCCACCCAGATAATCCAAGATAAGTTTCTGTTTTTAAAACCCTTAATTTAATGATACCTTTTGTCATATGACTTAATTTCATAGGTCTGGGAATTAAGGAATGAATATATCTTTTGAGAGGTCACCATTCAGCCCATTATATTTTACAACTCAGATAACAGGGATAGGAGAACAGTGTCCAATGGAGCTGCATGATTCTCTGGCAGTGGTTACTATTCCCTCCCCCAGACCTGCACCTCAAGAAACATTTTGTTAGGACTTACTACAGTCTTTTTTGTAAGCTCTTGTTGGGGTAACTACATAAAAAAAATCCCAAAGAGGATATTGATGTCTTGAATTTCTGTCATCTTCAGGGACATTAAACTTTATCACCAGTACACACCTGTCCCCTACCAAATTTTCAACCAAACTCTTATTACCAGTATCCACTTGTGTCTAACTTAAGCCAGTTTTGCATGTTGTCTTTCCTTGCAGGTTTTTTCTCCCTCCTTAAACATTTTTTCTAGTTTATTGCCTTGCAATTCCGTCTTCCTGATAGGATCAAGAAACATTGTGAATTTGCATGAGGTATCATCACTAAGAAATGTAGTAAGCTAATTTCCCTCTTATAAAATTATATCTTGCTGTTAATTTGCACATTCTGATTAGTAGTAAAAAATGTTTCATGTTTGTTTAAATAGTTGAGACTTCCACTAACATTTTTATTTATGAAGAAGAAACTTCATCACATTTAAAGAAGGACTGAACTGCTAACCAAGGTCATATGTTTAACATTCCAGAAGCTGTTTAAACATAGGCTCAAGAACTACTTGGTAGAAATGTGACAAACATAATTAGAAAGTGATATTTGGGGCCAGGCACAAATGGCTCACACCTGTAATCCCAGCACTTTGGGAGTCCGAGGTGGGCAGATCACCTGAGGTCGGGAGTTTGAGACCAGCCTGACCAACATGGAGAAACTACATCTCTACTAAAAATACAAAATTAGCTGGGCATGGTGGCAGGTGCCTGTAATCCCAGCTACTTGGGAGGCTGAGGCAAGAGAATTACTAGAACCTGGGAGGTGGAGGAGGTTGCAGTGAGCTGGGCAACAGAGGAGACTCAGTCTCAAAAAACAAGAAAAGTAATATTTGGAACAAAAAAACTTCAAGTTTCTGTGAATCCTGACAGTGTAGTTGGAGATAAAAAGCAACATAAAAATGAGGTGTCTCGAAGTGCAAAAAAGTTTCTCCTTTAGTTCTTGTCTCTGTTTCTTCATTCCTACTCTATTCTTTCTTCATTCTCTGTGCCCCCAGACTCAGGAACAAGTTCTTGATTTTTTTAATCAAATGGTCACTTTCAGATTAGTATCTTCTACAACCTGCCAAGTTTTAACCTAGAAATTGCTGTTTCTCATCCTCATTGTCTTAAGATTCTATTTTCCTCTTTCCAAGGGAAATTCTGTACCAATAAGTTGGAGTTCAATTTTAAAACTAAGTAGCCACAGTGGTTATTAAACAAGGGGGTGGTGAGATAAAAGCTGGATCTAATTGAAAGTAGAATCAATTTAGCAATTTTTTTGCTAATTTCTAATGATTGATTAATAGACTGCAGAATACTACATAAAACTCTAAAATCTTGATTTTTTTCGGGGATGTTTTGGGGAAAACAAAATTAGAAAAAAAATTTTGATTTTTGTTTTGAATTTTTTCTTGCAGACTATGATACAGAGATTTGATTTTATTAGAGTGTAAGTATCCATCCCAATGCCTCAGAAGTTTATCAGTCTGTCAGAGGTCAAAATAACAAAAGCTATCCCAAAGGATTCATTCTAAGTAATAAAACTGAATAATGCTTGTACCTCTGTTTTCCATGTTAATGCCAAGGTACAGAGAAAAGGAACATTTTAATTCCCATTTCAGGAAGACATAATCTTCCTATTAAGAATTTATTGTGGATCAATGGACAGAAATATCCGAGGGATGTTTTAGTCCAGTCAGTGAGTGAGGTCAACAAATCTGTCTTCCTGCCTCTAAAGAGTTCTCAGGAAGATTAAACAGCTGATATCATCAAAAGATGTGTAGATAAGGAGTTTGCAGAACTCAATTCTCATCCTAATCTTATTATTGACTAGTTTTGTTACTGGACAAATTTATTCAGGTCTGTAGGTTACTCAATTAAAAAATGACAGAAATAGAACCTAACAGTCACAAGGGCAGCTGTACAATTCTGTGGGACAGACATTCTTTCATATTTTAAAAATTGCCAAGCAGAGTAATTTTGTATCTTTCCTATAAGGTATTCCCAAAGATATATACAGAGACAGTGTATATCTTGCACTGTACTTAAGTATCTTAGTGTGTGTTTTTAAAGGAAGTTGGATCACATGCATGTTAAGTAGTCTCCATTGAAGTTTCTCCACCACATTTGGTAATTGTTTTGTCAGTCAGAACCTCAGTGATCGTAAGCGTTTTTGGCACCTGATACTGTTGAGGTTAAGAAAAGTCAGAATGTAGTGGTTAATTATATGGGTTCTAGAGTCAACTGGCCTGAGTTAGAATTCTCAATTATCTTTCACTATTCATGTGACCTTAGGCAAGTAAATTTAACTTCTTGAATTTTAATCATTCTTGCCTATAAAATTATGACTCGACTAAACCAACCTACTGAGCCAAATGGGAATGTGAAATAGGCCTTCTGTGTAAATCGTAGTGTTAGTACATAAGGGCAATCCAATATGTGATGGTTGTTATTTTTATCAGCCCAAACCCCTCTACGTGAGCTATTTTTAGAAGCTATTAAGTATTGTTTAAAATATGGCTGATGTTTCTAGGTAAGTTGTGGTATAAAACTGTTTCCTTACTTTGTTTTTCTATTAAAATGGACATTATTAAATTAAGCTAATAAATTCTGACTCATAGTCCTCACTTCTACCTCTATCTTATTAAGTTTGGTCTTTCTAGAATTACTTTATTTCATACAATAGTCCCCTTGTGAGAAATTTAGAGACATAAGAGAATTTTCTCATTGATTGTTTGGCTTTTATTCTGCTAAAGACATACCTCTATGCAGCCTATTCAGATTGAGCAGATTATTAAATCAGACTTCTCCCCAATTTATTTATCAGATATTTACTGAGCATTTACTGTGTGTCATGTAAACTTCTAGATGCAGTAGTGGACAGTGAGAATATTGGGAATTTTAATTTTTTTTCTTGCCTCAACAAGTGAAAGTCTGCTATCCACTGACTCTTCATCACCATGAATGTCAGAATTCAAATCCTCAGGAGCTGAGATCTCCACGGACTGTGGTTGGTGGTGATAGGTTTAGTAAAAAGTCCTCACCCAGACAGGCTCTCACTCCAAAGACTCCTCCCATCCGAACTGCAAGTGGAGTCTGCAGCCTGAAGGAAGGGGCCCATTCCCCCCCTCTAATGCTTACGAAGTTCCTTGATTGTCTATGGGTGTCCCTTTCAAGTTTTACATACTGAGGTTTTATTTTTTGTATTCCTTCCTGGATTCTCCCCCTCCCTTAACTTTAGATCTCTAATCTGAACCACCTTTTGCATTTTCTCTTTTTTCAAAAGTTTTAAAATATTTTATTGACAAAGATTATGTATATTCAATGTGATGATTAGATATTGTACACGTTGTACAATGATCATCACAATGAAATTAATTAACCCAATCTACCAGTACTCATGCTGTATATTCGATCCCCAGAACTTATTCATCTTGTAACTGAAAGCTTGTACCTTTTAGCCATCCTCCCAGGGCCCCTGCAGCTGCTGGCTACCACCTTTCTACCCTCTGCTTCTGTAAGTTTCCCTTGTTTAGATTCCATATTTAACTGAGATCATTTCTCTTTCTTGACTCTCCCCATGGAAGGAATATTGCAAATGTGCTTTTTTCCCCCGCAAATAAAACATTTTGTTTATTATACTAATAAATCCTCTTTGGGTTTACCAAACACCCACAGAGGCTCTGAAGAATTTATATGGAAATTAAGGCAGCAATACATCTGCTTAATTAGACAGAATTAGACAAATGTACTCAAAAGGAAACAGGTATCTGCTGGAATGGAAGGAGGACTGGGCTGGGAGGGGAATTCCTTTTCAGCTGTTTTCATAGGTTAATTTAGGGGTTGTTATCATGCAGGCTTCAGTCTCCTGGGATAATACCCTGCTCCACAGGAAAGGAGAGGATAAGTTCTCTTTTACATCCAGTAAAGAATTCAAATTAACCTCTCTCCCCACTATGATGTAATTAATACCAAATTTAAGGAAAGCAGGTTGCAGATTTCCAAAAAGATGGCAGTGCTTTAGCAACTTTACTGGTATAGTATTGCAGGTTAGACTCACCACCTGGAATGTTTTAAAAATGCTTATGACTAGGGTCACCTAAACCCAATTAAGTAAGGTATGGGTCTCAGTGTGAAAAAAATCAGAATTCAAAATTATTGGTCCACGTTTTCCACCAGGCCTATTTAAACAATTCAGGAACAGTAATGGGCCCAATTAAAGTTGCTCAACTTTGTCTTTTTTAACACATTCATGCAAGTACTCAGAATCAGTATGGACATTGACAAATGCAAACATAGACAAGACACAAATAAACACCATGCTCATAGTAATACCCAGATACAGACACAGAGATCACACGCAGGAAAGAGATCCAGAGATCTACAGACACTGGTCCATACAGACTTAGGTACTGGTACAAAGAGAAACAAACATATATATTTGTACACGTTCAGAAGGAAATTTATATAAACTTAGTCTGATGCACACAGACCATCTGAAACATTCTACAAAGAGATAAGTAAGAATCATAGAATGAACATCGTGGTTTGTAAATTGTATCTAAATAAGGATGTTGAAAACATAAGAAAAAGTATCACTGAGATAGACACCTAGCAAACAAAAACATAAGAGGAGACGATGCACATACTCAGGAACTCTTCTTTGGAAGTTTTGAGGTCTTTGTTGTGTATAGGCTCTCAGACTAGCATTGTGGTGTTATTTGCTGCCTATCAGTGGATATATTTTTTGTCACGCTCACTTGCAACCTCCTAGGCTCCTTGCCCAGGACAACGATGTAGAAGGCGGGGTTGGAATTATAACCTTCAAAGAGATAAATTATACACATTTTATTGAAAAAGGAGGTTCTGCTGAAATTTTCCTCTCATGGGAACCCGGAAATTTGCATAGCAGGTAAAGAATATTTCACTGGTTTTGGATGCTGATAGAGCTCAAGACAGAACAAAACAGCCTGTAATAATGATAATGAATAATATATCTGTGGTCTTTCATAGTATAGTAAGTTTTCTTGTAACTAACTCAGTTAATCATATGACAATAGTTGTTCCCTGTAATTTCATTTGATCTTCAGAGCAAACAAGTGAATAAAAATTATCAACATTTTACATTTGTCAAAATTAATGCCAAGAGGATTTATATAACATTTTTTAGGTCATCCAGCTACTAAGTTACATGTTTTAAAGTCAAATACACGTCTGATGGACTCCGAATCTGTGCTTTCAGCAACTGTGTGACACTGACCTCTGCAAACACGGAGCGAGCTTGGGATTGATCTTACGGCTATTCTTACTTTGCATACAAACAAACTGAAGATCAGAGAGGCTATTTTGTCCCAGGCTCCTGGGGGCACACACAAAACTTGAATCTAATGTTCTGATTCCTGTTCTAGGACTGATCAGACCCAAGAAATAAGCCTTTGAACCATTCCATGGGGCATATGTAAACTGGACTCGGTGAAGAAACTGAAGCTTGAGAAATGTGGCTGAGCTAAAACTGCAGTGGCCATGCCTTGAGCATACTCCAAAGGAGTCTGGATTCTCCTAGGAAGCAATGGGCTCAGAGGACTTCTCTACTTCTCCCACTTCTTTATTCCTTCTCTGGGGACTGTGACACTGCTTTCTCTGGCATTGGGGTTAGTGATATCTCAGAAAGCTCATGGAGGGGACTACATCCCAACCCCAAGAGCAGTGGTACAGCCTTGACTTCAGGAGAGGTTTCATCTGTTTGCCATTTTCTTAAAGTGGGGGTTTGGCTAGAATGATAAATGATCACACTGGAGATTACATTGATCACATTGTAGAATTTTCTCTAAATACTTTTCCCAGAATCTGAGTGTGATTATGAACTTCCCTATTCCACAATTTTTCAGCATGCATCATATTCTCAGCTCTGTGATTGGCTCTATGTGGATTAGGGTGAAAGACCAGTTCCAAAGAGCTCATGCCTTAATTATGAAGAAAAATGATGATTACGTATTATGTAATAACTAGAAATCATTAGGCCATACATTCTCAATAAGGCAAGAATTGGTTCTTGGGGAAGGGCAACAAATTTTAGATGGTACAATGATCTGTAGCTCTCTCCAAATTTCAGCCCTTCCTGACACAATCTTTAATATTTAATTCCAAGGGTAAATGATTGGGATAAAAAGATGTTTTAAGGTTTCTTAGGGAGGTGATAATGAAACAAAAGATGGATAAACACTGTGTTAGACTAGACATCACAGATCTTCATGTTATTCATATTACCATTTCAAATTGTTGCCAACTTTAGAAATTAGTAGATTTTATTTTAAAATGTAAATTCCTGGTTTTGTTTAAAACAAAATTTAAAAGATCTTGCAAATCTGGGTCCATGGTTCCTCTGGCAATAATTGGCCAGGTCCGGGGAGCAGCCTCACCTTTAGGGAGGTCTTGTGTGTCTGTTGTTCACCCCATTCCACCATTCGCAATTCATTATGTCCATTCTGACCTGACTTGCTCATGAAAGTTATCTGTTTGGCCACTGTAGGGATCTATGTACATTCTCAGTATTCAGATAAAAAATACAAATTCAGCAACGGATATCTTAGCTGTCTAGGGAGGAATAAGTCAGCAAGAATTTGAGTGTTAAATGATGGATTCATAAAGGAAGTGGGAATCAAAATTTCTTAAGTCAAGATTGAGTAAGGCAATGAAAGAGGATACTTGAGTGAAAGGTCCATAAGAGGAGGAAAAGATTAACACAAAATTAAATTCTGATGCACAAAAGAGCAACTGTTCAAAGTGAAACTTTTAAACCTTTAGAATGTAATGTAAGACATATTTACAGGTTTAGGTTTGGAAGAATTGTGTTTTTTTAAAATGACACAGGAAAGGACAAACCATAAAGGAAAAAGTAGATAAGTTTGAATTCATTAAATGGAGAAACAGCTCTTCATCCAAATATATCATAAACAAAGTAAAAAGACAAGGAACGGACTTTGAGGAGATGTTTGCAATGCATAATACTGACAAAAGATAAGTATCCAGAATTTACAGAGAATGTCTACAAATCAAAATGAAAGAGATAAACAATCCGGTGGAAAAAATGGTCCAAATGTATGAAAATGCCATTTACAAAAGTTAAAAGCCAATAAATATATCAGAGCCTGCTCAATCTGACATAGTGTCAGGGAAATATAATTTGAAACCATAGGAAGACATCATTCCGTAAGCATCATACTTACAGGAATCTAAAGCTAAATGACTCCTAAGGGCTGGGCAAGGACATTGCAAATTTGTACATTTCATGCAGTGTTTGAGTCAGGGATGCTCTCTTTGGAGGACAATTGACAATATTTAATAAATTGTATTATTTACATACCTTTTGACACAACAAGTCTGCCACTAGGTATGTACCTTGAAGGAATTTTCACATGTGTGCAAAAGAGGATGAAAACTTGAATGTCCATGATATCATTGTATAGGATTGGGAGGAAAACTCGAAAACATCTTAAATGATCCCCAACAGAAAATAAAAGATAAATTGTGATGTATTCATAAAATTAAAAGAATAATAGGGAAAATAAAATAATAATACAACAATAATATCAAGTTAGCTAAATCTTGAAAACTTTGAAAGGATAAAAAGGTACAGAAATACAGTGTTATAATTTTACTAAGTATAAAAGCATGTAAAACAGAAAACTGAATAACCTGATCGCAGGGGAGCTTGGAAGAGAAATGGGTCTGTGTAAGGGGAGACAAGGCTGCCAAGATCTGGCCCAGGGCACATTGAGGCCTGGAGTAGGAAAGCATGTGGAAAGCTCAGTTTGTTGTAAAACTTTGAAAGTTGCTGTGCTTTCATTGTCTGATCAAGCAACTATCGACAAGGTCTTTTCACAAGGCTGTTACCCGGGGGAAAATAGCCATTGTAGATTAATGTAGAAGACAGTAGTTTCTAGTTTTAAAAATTGTATTTGAAAAAATAAGAATCTTTACAGAGCAGCTAGTCCTGAGAGGAAAAAAAAAAAAATCAGTCAATGTTATCTTTGGTAAGGACATCGTGTAGGAGGAAAGACTTAGGCTCTCATAGGTCATGCACTAAATTAGATAAACTTGATCTCCATGTTCAGATGCTTTCTGTGACCTTACTGTTCTCACTACCCTCTATCCAGGCCTACAGTCAGTCTCTTGCATACGCTCAAATCTCCCCAAAGCTATGTCTTTTCTAGGCTTGAAATTTCTACTCCCCTCTCAAAACCCCAGATCTTTATTATTCTCTGAATCAAGTCTCGGTCCTGAAGCCTCTGAGGTGGTGTGATGTGTTTTCCTTTTTTAAATAGACTTTATATTTTACAGAAGTTTTAGGTTCACAGAAAAATTGAGCAGAAAGTATAGAGGTTTTATAAACCCTCTACACCCAGGCTCAGCCTCCTTCTCTATCCACATCCTCACCAGGGTGCTACATTTGTTACAATTAGTGAACCTACATTGACACATCATTATCAACCATCATCCATAGTTATATTAGAGTTCACTCTTGGTAGTGTACCTTCTATGAGTTTTGAAAAACGTATAATGACATATCATATTAGTCCATTTTTGCACTGCTATAAAGACGTATCCAAGACTGGGTAATTTATAAAGGAAAGGAGTTTAATTGACTCACAGTTCCATATGGCTGGGGAGGCCTTGGGAAACTTAAAATCATGGCACAAAGCGAAGGGGAAGCAGGCACCATCTCCACAAGGTGGCAGGAGGCAGTAAATAAGAGAAGAAGAAAGTGTCCCACTGTAAAACCATCGGCACTCGTAACACTCACTATCACGAGAACAGCATGGGGGAAACCTCCCCCACAGACCAGTCACCCTGCATCACGTTCCTCCCTTGACACATGGGGATTACAATTCAAGATGAGATTTAGGTGGGGACACAGAGCCAAAACATACCACATATATACCCACGATCATACAGAATACTTTCTCTCCTGAGGACTAACTAAGCTCTGATTGTTTTATCTTGCCCAAATTCCTATCCAAGGGACCTGGGGAGTCATGCCCTACAAACCATAAATTATCAGATGAGTTTTGTCTAACCCTATATATAATGACTTACCTTCCACCCTGACCCTGGCATAACATTACAAACGAGACAAGGAAGAAAATCAAAATATTTTACCCCCAAAGCATGTTTCTTTGCCATATTTTGAGATGGTGCTGCAAAGCTGTCCTTTGTGGGGAAAATGTGCATCTGTAAAGAATCTCCATTAACATAGCTAGATCTTCTTCCAGGCCTTCTGAGTCCTGAAGAGATTAAGTAACAGTCTGGCATCTTTTAAAGATCTGAAAATTAGAAACATTCGTCATCTATTGTCTTTCAGGGCAGCCACTGTAAGACTTCAAAAGAACCTTGGCCTCCACAATCTTTTATCTTAACCTGAACATTTCCTTTATATATTGATCCCAGGTCTTTAGACAAACTCAACCAATTGTCAGTCAGAAAATGTTTAAATTTACCTGTAGCCTGGAAGCACCCTTCATCCCCACACTCCCACTTTGAGTTGTCCTGCCTTTCTCAACCAAACCAAAGTATTTCTTAGATGTATTTGATTGATGTCTCATGCCTCCCTGAAATGTATAAAACCAAGCTGCACCTCGACTACCTTGGGCACAAGTTCTCAGGACCTCCTGAGGGCTATGTCACAGGTCATGGTCACTCATATTTGACTAAGAATAATTCCCTTCAAATATTTTACAGAGTTTGACTCTTTAACACTCTCTGAAAATCTTCCATGTTACACCTATTCATCACTCCTTTCCCACTATCACCCCTGACAACCATATATCTTTTAACAGTGTCCACAGTTTTGATTTTTTCCAAATATTGTATAGCTGAAGTCATACAGTATATAGCATTTTTAGATTGATTTCTTTCACTTAGTACTAATATGCATTTAACGTTCCTCCATGTCTTTTCATGGCTTGATTGCTCATTTCCTTATAGCAATAAATAGTATTCCATTGTCTGGATGTACAATCATTTATTGTTCATATTGTTCACTGCACCTGTAACCAAAGCACATGTTCAGTTGCTCACTGCTTACAGAGTCCAATTAACAAGAGCAAGGTCTGAGATTGAAGAAAATGATTTTTTATCCTAAAGCTAGCTTAGAGGAAGTAGTACAGCCTCCTGCCTTAAGGGTCCTGCTTCCACTTTGGGGCGGAAAGCAGGGCCTTTTAAAAGGAAACGAGGCATGGACAGCATGCAGGGAAGGGGCAAGCGAGTGGGGGTCTGCATGAATTACCTACTGGGTGGTCAAGTTGGAGCCTTCGTGGGTAGAACTGGGTTTTAAGGTGGCTGTTGTCTTGAGATACCCTCCAGGTAGGAGAGAATTTCATAGAGGCCATACTTTAGGTTGTACATTGACTGTTGTCTCTTGAGGCAATGTTCTGGTGGGAGAGAGTTCCGGTTCTGGAGCTTCTAAGTAAGCAAATAGTTAGATAAGCTCGCCCTATAAGGAATATCTGGTGAAGGGAAGATACGGGTTATAATTGAATTTCTGAAGAGTTAAGTAGGAAGTGGGGAAAAGGAGGAAAGAGAAAAAAAGAAAACATAATTTAAAAAATAACTCATTTTCATTCTCTTAGACAAATGACGGTACTCAGTTAAACACCTACTGAAAAGATATCTTGGCTACTTCCAAGTTTTGGCAATTATGAATAAAGCTGCTATACACATCTGGGTGCAGATTTTTGTGTAGACATAAGTTTTTAACTTGTTTGGGAAAATATCAAGGAGCAAGACTGCTAGGCTGTTGTAAGAGTATGTTTAGTTTTGTAAGAAACTGTCAATCTCTTTTTTAAAGTGACTGTACCATTTTGCTTCCCACTAACAAGGAGTGAGAGCTCCTGTTGCTTGACATCTGTGTCACCATTTGGTGGTGTTAGTGTCCTGTATTTGGGCGATTCTAGTAGGTAAGTAATGGTATCTTCTTATTGCTTTAATTTAAATTTCCCTAATGACACATGATGTGGAGCATCTTTTCATATGCTTACTTGCCCTGTGTATGTCTCCTCTGGTGAAGTAACTATTCAAGTCTTTTGCTCATTTTTTAATCAGGTTGTTCCTTTTATCGTTTTTGAGTTTTAAGCATTCTACATATTTTGGTACTAGTCCTTCACTGGATGTGTTTTGCAAATATTTTCTTTTAGACTGTGGCCCATCTTTTCATTCTCTTGATAGTGTCTTTTGAAGAGCAGAAATGTTTAATGGTAATATACTCCAGCTTATCAATTATTTCTTTTATGGATTGTGTTTTTGGTATACAAAGAAAGCATATTTTGGGTTAGTAAAGCCTCTGACTTCTGACTCTAGCTTTATTTTCTGCCTTTCTTCACCTGTCCACCTCTTATTTTCAATAGATGTTTGCTGTGGACTTTGTGAGCAGTGGGGATTGAGAGACAGCAAGATGACAAAGGCAGTGTTCTCATGTAGCTCATATACCAAGGTAGAAAGAGATCATAAACATATTGACAAACAAATAGAAAATTTCAAAGGAAGTTTGTGCTATGAAGTCTGTAAATCAAAAAATATGGTGGAGTGTAACTCAGGATATTAGGGTGGTCAAGGAAGGCTATCTTGGGGAGACGAAATCCCAGCTGACACTAGTAAGATGAGAGTCAGTCATACAAACATCTGTGCGAGGCATGGGTCAGTCTTATGGCTTCCTCCATGATGCTTATTCTGCCTAGACCATTTTTTCATTGATATCTGTCTATGAAAGCCCCGCCTCCTTTGAATGCCACCTCCTCCAGGATGCCTTTTCTGACCTCCCCCCAATTCAATGCCATCTCTCTTGCTGCTGCTGATCCCCTTGGTAGTAAGGCCAGCGTATGCCTTCTGTTAGTCTGGGCTATTATAATTACAAATGACTGGACCACTGAAATGCACATAAGAAGAAAGCAAGACGGCATGCATTGGGTTTAGTAAGCAAACACTTATAAATGGACAGGTATGAACTTCCAAACCCTGCTTCCTAAAATCAGGAGACTAGTGCATGCTTTTTGAAGGCAGAGATTTATTCTTTCTGACCATGCTAATCACTGTGCCTTACAAACTTTAGATGCTAATAAAATATCTGTTGAATAAATCTTTGTGTTCCATTTATCATTGTTATTATTGACTATTACTTTTTGAGCACTTATGCTGTGCAGAGCACTGTGCTAAGAATTGCTTGTGCATACCCTTATTTATTCCACATAAGTAGTCTGTGATTTGGAAATTGTGATTATTTCTGCCTTACAGTGTTTTCACTAAAAATAGTCAACTACAACAATAACAACAAGACGAAGTATTATTCCATGATTTTTTTTTCTTTGACTCAGAACAACTTGGTAAAGCACAACCCCTTTAAAAACTTCCAACTCACCTACCCTTTCTGCAAGGTGGTAATTTAGGTGAAAAGCTAACAACACACAACCGAAAGGGAACTGTCAACAATTTATTTTCCTTAAAGACAAATTATTCAGCTATTGAACCTCCATTAAAGACTTAATTGTAAGGTGCTAAGAGATTTGGGAAAGGGGCAGTTATCCATTAGTTTAATTTAAAAAATGGAGATTAGGCCAGGCGCAGTGGCTCACGCCTGTAATCCCAGGGCTTTGGGAGGTTTAGGCAGGCGGATCACGAGGTCAGGAAATCGAGACCATCCTGGCTAACATGGTGAAACCCCGTCTCTACTAAAAATACAAAAAAATTAGCTGGTGCATGGTGGCGGGCGCCTGTAGTCCCAGCTACTCGGGAGACTGAGGCGGGAGAATGGCGTCAACCCGGGAGGCAGAGTTTGCAGTGAGCCAAGATTGTGCCACTGCACTCCAGACTGGTGGACAGAGCCAGACTCTGTCTCAAAAATAAATAAATAAATAATAAAAAATGGCGATTAAAGTGCTGGTCTGTTAGAGCTACCTTAGGCTGTAAGTGCTATGTTCATTCATTTTTATGAACAGCAAAGTTCACTGGGTCTAGGGCTGTTACCAGTAGGGTGTTCTCCACGAAACTGTCTCCCAGGCAGTTTCTTTTATCCATTGACCTTTCAATGATTTGTGTTCACAGTTCTGTAAGATGACCAGTCCCCACTCTCACTGCCAGTTATTTTCCAGGAGAGACTTTTTTTTTTCATTTCATTGGTTCTGTGGAAGACGAATGCCATTTTGACCATGGAGCTATCATTCTTTTCCCATATCACACTCCATCCATGGGTCCATTAGCAAATTAGCAACTGAAAATGACACCCAGGAGGGAAATTCTCCTTAGAAACAAGGTGAGAATTTGTTATTGACAATATTATCCTTTGGATCAGAAAGGCTTACTTGTGATGAATATTCAAAGAAGCTTTCCTAAATCTAAAAGAACTCCTATATATTTACCTTATTGTGTGCCAATTTTCATATTCCTTTGTATTACCTTTCTACCTTATACATCTTGACATTTTCCCTTTCATGTGGGATCATGAGATGTGCTAAGTGGATCTTATCTCCATTTTACACATGAGAAAACAAGAGATCAGAAGGGTTAGGTGACTTGCCTTGCTTTAATCATCCCTCCTCTTATTGCCAAATAACTGGCAGAGGGATTGTATTACTTTCCTAGGGCTGCCAGGAGAAAGTGCCAAGAAGTGGGTAGCTTAAATCACAGAAACATGTAGTCCGACAGTTTTGGAGGCAAGAGTCTCAAAGGTTTTGGTGATGGTGTTCCTCCTGAGGGCTGTGAACGAATAATCTGTTCCAGGCCTGTCTCCTTGGCCTATAGATGGCTGTCTTCCTACTCACATGGCATTCTCCCTGCATGTAAGCCTGTCCCCAAATATCCCCTTTTTATAAAGAGACCAGTCATATTGGATTAGGGCCCCCTTTTTAAACTAGATACCTCTGTAAAAGACCCTTTCTCTAAATAGGGCCATATTCCGAGATACTGGGAGTGGGACTTCAACACATAAATTTTGAGGGACACAGTTTGGGGAAACTTATGGGAATAAATCTGGCTCAATTACTTCCCACTGGTTATGGAATAAAGTGTAAGTTTCTTGTTATGACCCATGACTTCTTTCTTGATGTGGCCTGACCTCTGCCTAATCTCTTACTGCTGCCCAACAGAAACTGTAGCCATAGTTTACTTCATAAAAACATTTTACTAAGTATTGAGCATTTAATATCTATTTATATTTATTTATTGCAAAATATTTATTGAGCATTTAACATATAATGCTAAGTGCTTCACATGTGTAAATAGTGTACACATATGCTCAGCTCCTAATTATCACCCTATCATAGACTTACCCATTTATGCATTCAATCATTCATTCATTAGAAGTCTTTTATAAATGCCGATTACTGCAAAGCTTTGTTCAAATTGTAGGGTATACAGCATGGCTGCCAAGAAAATGGAAAAATATATCCCCAGCCTCACAAACTTATATTCTGGTGGGAGAAAACAGAAACTTGAAGAGAAATTAAAGCATTATATAGTGCTGTAGAAGGAATTTGAACAGGAATGAAGGTACTGCAGGGGCAAGGTGTGATTTTTAAAAATTATGTAAAATAATTTTATACTTATGGAAAACTTGAAGGAATACTCTTTATCCGTATTCCTCAAATGTCATTCTGAAATAAATTTAAACTTATAAAGAAGTTACAAGAAGAGTACAAACAAGTCATGTATCTCCTTGATGCAGAATTGTTGATTGTTTATTTGCCAATATTTGCTCACAACCTACACCTTTTCAATCTCTCTCTCTCTCTCTCTCTCTCTCTCTCTCTCTCTCTCTCTCTCACCCTCTCACCTCTTCCACCTTTAACAGATTTCCACCTATGCTGTAATTCCAATTGACCTTGGTTCCTGGGCAAACTATTTCTGCCTGTTCATTCTGAGGACCCTGATCATTCACCTATTCACATCTGCAGCCTTCTCAAGACCCCACCTTGACACTATTGCCTCTGCAATTCCCTTCATTTCCTTAGTCCACATGCCGCCAATCTCCAGAGGAAGGGAAGGGAAAAGACTGAAAGGAGAAAGATCGGAAGGAAAAGCCTGCAGGATTTGTAAATACAGATGTAGACATTGAAGCTTAGAGGATTAATTTGTGCAAGCTCACCCAGCAGTAGGTGGTAGAGCCTTTCTATCAGACATGAGCAATAGAACTAATTCTTGGCCACTGTGCTGTATTTTCTCATTTACTAAGTGGGGGAACTGAGGGTTAGAATGGATAAGGAACTTCCAGGTTATTTTATGACCTGCTGCCCTGTGTCTTTAGCCTGAAATCCTGCTGCTTTCCTGCTGCCCCAGAAAATACGTACTCTTCAAAGTTCAGAGCAATCATCACTGTAAGGTAAAATTGCTTCTGATTCTCCTTCATCTGAATACAATCGAACACTCATCTTTTCTAGTTTGCCTCAAGTGCCCTAAAACCTTCTGTGCAGGCTTTAGCCTCATCACCTAATACATTTCAGGACACCTACTTGTCCCCAACCTCATCTGTCTGCTCCGTAGATGGCTTCTCTGTGGTAGTGAGAGGGTTTGACACAGTCATTCTTATATCTTCTGGGCCTGGCACAGAGTAGGTGCTAAGAAATTATTACTGTATAGGCAAAATGAAACAACTTTTTAAAGTAGGCAGATCTTTTCAATTATTCTTCCCCTGAAGAGTTCCTACATATTTTATAATAAACAATAAGTTGTGTTCTAAAAGTTTTATTAGAGAAATTTTGCAGTAGTGATCTCTTCAATTCATTTAAAATCACACATAATATATGTATATATATTATTTTTTTTAACCAAAACTTTCTTTAGGCTCAAGCTTGTTCACATTTACATCAGAAGAAAAGTAAGTTTTTAAAACACACTTTCTTTTCAAGATTTACATGATAGGGAGAGTTGCCTCCATCACAGGAGGCGGGACACGTCTGGCAGTGCTGAGAGGCAGTGACTCCCCATACAAGTGCTAGTTTGAAAGGCTGCCCATTGCTGGTGAAAGACACAGCAGGTAACAGACAAAAGCCCACAGCCCAGGTATGTTACCCCACCTGGAGTCCATGCCCGCCTCTCCCACAACTTCACCTGCTCCCCACCTGGCCTCCCAGGCTGACTTTAGCCCCCATGTAAGCTTTGTTAGGCCAAAGTCTGTCGTTTACCATTTCAACGGACTTTGACCAAATATTACAAAATGCAAATAGATGTTTATTTTGTATGCTGATAACTACAATTAGTTGAGCACTCACTATGTGCTGAAGTCACATTTTGTGTATCAGAATCACATAGGAACAGGATAAGGATGAATTTAGCTTAACCCCATTAAAAGTGTAGATACTGGATTCAAATTGCTGAAGTTTAAATCCTGCTTCTGCCACATTGTATAATTGCCTTGTATAAACCTCACAGCCATCCCGCAAGTCAGGTAATAACATCTCCAATTTACTAATACGGAAGCTGAGGCCGAGCAAGGTTGAATTTCCTTCCAAATTTGTACAGCAGGAGGCAGAGCTGAGATGGATACAGGTTTGCATAGATGATGGCTGAAGCCCTCTCCTGCTGCTTAAAATCCTTCCCTTTTGTCACTTCATCTGCCCATGAAACCCCTTGTGCTAAACTATAATATTGACTGGCTGAAACTATACATAGTGCATGCACCTGAGAATTATAAAACCCCAACCTCTCCCAAAAAGAATTTACTATGCTCCAGAATGTGGAGTTTAAATAGTCATTATCCCATTTTTTTTTAAAGATGTCTTGTCCAAAGTTACCCATTACATGCCATAAAGCTTTTCAATCTCTATTTCAAATATTCATTTTCTAAATAAATTATGACTTACATGCTAACAAAAGCTGTATTAGTCCTAGACTTAATAATGCAATAACCAGTATGTCTGGTTGGACCCTCATTTCTGTGGACATCTTATTCAGAACCTCACTGTGCTTCCATCTTTCGCTTGTATTTAATGCTATACCATCCCCCCTTCTTGCTGGCTCATACTGCTGACAACTGTTGGTTATATATGTTTGTTCCTTCAATAATCAGTATTCTGGGGAGTTTTTTATGAGGATACTATTAATCTTATCTCAACAAGAAGTTGGGTATGCTTTCACCTTATACCTCAACATAAAAGTTCAATTAATTTTCAAAGTATTGAGCACTGAACTCTGCAATTACAAATTAGATGCTAATTAATGCTCTTTTACTTGCTCATTTATTTGGAATCTTCTCTTTTTTTCCTCCCTGTCAGAGCCCAAGTAAGTATGTAAATTCCATTAATTGTTTTTACTAACTCATTAAATGGGTTGTAGACCAAAGTAGTAATTTTGAAAATTATAGCCATCCAACACCACCTACATTTGTAAAAGATGCAACATTCTGAAGGATATTGTTAACTAGACAGTAATTAAAAACTGCAGGGAAAGCGCTCCCCTGCAAGATATGTGATGACTTTATTTTAATGAATTTCTGAAATAAGATAAATTCTTTAAGGGATATATCTAACTTTGAGATTTCGTGAAATTGCTGCTAGTAAAAGAGTGAAAAGAAACATATCATTTGATATGTTTTAATATGAAGATGATTGGAAGATATGAGAAAAGGCCTGAACATATGCAGAAAAACTAAAATTTATTTACTTATATACATTTTGTTTCACAGTTTTAACAATTCTGTTCCAAGGTTTTATACCCATTTTATAGATGAGACAACTGAGGCTCAGAGTCCTGAAGTAACTTATGCAATGCTTTTCTGAGGGGAGCATTCCAAGCAGAGGGACCCATGTGAAAAGCTGAAGACAAAGAAACATGTGGAGTTAGAATTAAAGGAAGATCAACATGCCTGGAGTATAGGGACTGGGGACCAAGGCCTGAGCTAAGGCCCATGTAGTAATCAGAGCCGCACATGCAGACTTTTCTAAGAAATATTAAGGATCTGGGGTTTCATGTCTCATGGTTTGAAAAGACCACTCTTTCCACAATATGAAGAATGGCCTGGGAATGAAAAGTGGGAGAAAAGATGCCAGAGTGCTGACAAAGCCCTGGGGAGATGGTGACTGCAAGGACTGCAGAAGAGGAGAGTAGTGACAGATTTAGCAGGTGAGAGTGTCAGGGATCACTCATGATGCCAGCAAAATGGGTGATGTGGGAAAGAGACATGTGAGGATGATTTTCAGGTTTTCAGACTTGTCACCTGTGGGAAAGGTGATGCCCTTTTTGAAGTAGAGAGTGCCGGAGGAAGAGAAATTAACAGGGAGTTTCTGAGTTTGTTCTAGGCCATGAAGAGTTGAATTATGACATGTAGAAAAGGTATTTGAATGTACAGCTACAAAGTTCAGAGTAGATATCTATACTGACTTTGAAAGCAAAAATGAACAACATTTAAAATTTTTTTCAGTGTTTCTCTAAATGTTTTTAACATTACTTATATCAGAAGTGCTTGCATATCTCTCATGACTCAATAGTTCTCAGACTTTAACATCCTTCGGAATCACCTGGTTATAGTGAAGAGAGGAAGTTGAAAGCTCTGCAGTTTGCTTGCTTTGGTTTGAATCAGCTCTGATGCTTTCTGGAATAAATTTGCACAACTTGGTGCCTCTGTGCCTCTTTCTTTCTCTAGAAAATGGGGATAATACCTGCTTCATTTGGGTTTCTTGAAGCTTACATACAAAAATAGGGACATAAGGAATTAAGCCAAGTAAGCTAGTACATATAAAGGCTTTGGAACACTTAGTGGCACTTAGTAAACAGTCAAAAAAAGGCTGGTGTATCCACGATTGTTTTCCAGATAATTTTTTAAAATGTAGATTCATGAATGGCAGACACAGGATTTTGACGTCAACATCGAGTTACAGAACCAAGTGAGCATTTCAGTGGATTTGGTGGGGTTTCGGACGGGAGATAGATGATTAATTAGCATTCAGTGACTCTGGGCAGGATAATCTTGGACTCTACCACACCTATTAAATCACAATCTCTTGGTTCAGAGGACAGGAAATCTATATTTCTGAATAAACTCCCCAGGTCTTGGTGATGTTGATCCACTGCCAGGCTTGAAGATCCTGTGATTCTCGTTGTGTCAGGTCTGGTTGTTCATGAAGATGTGCAGTCCTGCTTAAGATGTTACTTTTCTGGGAAGTAGATGGCCAGTCAGAAAGCACACTGAGTATGGGGTGTGAGTACATGACTAGCACTCAGCAATGGACATGAACGGAAGTGATGTTGATCACTTCTGGGCCAAGACTTCTAAGAAGCAGTGGTGTCCTTTCCACCCTGTTTTTCCCCTGTGGCTCATGGAAGCAGAGAACACTGAGCACTAGGGGGTGCCATAGCCATAAGATGAAAGGAATTGAGGGCATGGACTTGATGATAGGATAGTCTGCTGTCACACAAATGAGGAAAAAAGCTTCTGATATGTTAGGGAAATATTGGAAATTACTTGTAATGGCAGTTGGTGTTACTCTAATAGGTGCTTTAAACATGAGACTTCTCTCTAAGGCAATATTTATCTGAAACCTGTTGATGGCGAGGGTCACTCCATCACAATCAATATGCCAGACTCTTATGATATGATGAATAAAAAGACATTTTGTTTGGTTCTTGAAATATAACTATCTGAACAATCCCTATTTTTTATTGTTTCTGGTTTTTTTTATTTATTTATTTAAAGTAGAATAATTACTAAAAGTGTGAATTAGGCTTACATCAAACATACGACCTCAATAATTGAACCTGCTGTCTGTAAACTCTCCTAATTTTTTCTGAGTACATATGTGTTACAAATTAGTGAAAATTGGTAGCTTTCTCTCTGTTATCAAAGCTCTTCGATGGGGCAGGAAAGGTTTTGGTGGTTTTGTCTGTCTGAAAGTAAGTGATTGGTCTCTCTTCTGAATCTCTTCAGACAACCAAATGACTATTTTTGTAAAATAAAATATGGTTTGTATCTAGATCATTACTTAAATTAATAAAAAAAATTTGCCAAGCAGTGTAAACATCAATACTTATGAATTATTACTCTTTAAAGAATGTTGGCTAAATTTACATATAGATTAAACTTAAATTTATGAAATGTGATTTTCTTTCATTCTGATGACTCAGTCATTTGTATTTTATAGGTAAGGTTCCAGCACAAAATGCTCTTTGTTTTTCTATGTGACTGAGGGCATGGAAGACCCCACATTTGATAGACCCCATGACATTAAATTACAAATTGAATTTGAGATGGCAAAGAAAGAATATGTTGAGGCTTAGAAATTAGAACAACATGGAGGTAACACCCATGACCCGAGAAACTCACAATGAAGCTTCCTCCTCTTGAAAAGGGATTTACAGAGCACAGTTTTTATTACTGAGGCCATATGTTTGATATCAGCCTTTGATTAACACCCACCTCACTTGTTCTTTTCATGGAGAGGACATGGATCTCCATTCCTGGAGTTTTATTATATGAACATACACACTCCCCATTAAATTGCAAATTGATTTTGAAAAGCAGCAAAAAGATATGGTAGAAAGTGACTGAGGCCTAGAAATGAGGATGAGGCAAAGTTAATATGTTACCTGAGAAATTAATAATCATCTTTCCTGCTAATGAGAGTTTACAGACAGCAGGTTCAATTACTGAGGCCGTATTTTTGATGTCAGCCTTTGATCGGCACTGACTCAGCTTGTTCTCTGCGGGGAAAAGACTTTAATCTCCTTTTCTTGTAGTCTCTTGCACATACACACCCCTCCCACATAACTTGACTGGATAAAAGAGAAACCAGACGCTTATGTTTTCACTTTGATTGTTTCATGCTGTAGATTAAAATGGCTTTACTATTTTGACGGTAGTGACAATACTTAACTTTTTTTTTTTTTAATCTTTTGTTACTTTTTCCCCAAGGGCATGTGATTTAACACAGTCAGCTTCCTAATGATCACTAATTTCTCAAGAAACACCATATGTAAGGGTACCCAGACACTGTACTCTTCCTACCTCTTCTACTCCTGTCTATCACACTGGCCCAGTCCCTTCACTTCTCTACACATCAGTTCCTTCAACCAGTAAGGGGAGTCTGTAATAGGTTGTAATATGGAGCTTCTCAAATCATTGGGATGATTAAACAAGATTGTAATGTTTCTTTCTCAAAGTCCATGTCTCATACTTCTACCACTGTCTCTTAATTACTAGCAGAACCAGGGAAGGTGACTGTAGTCTTACAGGGAGACTTTTCTACTAGTTACCATTTTAACTTCCCTGAATGAACTAAAAATGGGTTTAGGAGGGAGTCAGGTCACTGGAAGAGAGGAATAGGAATTGATCAGCAAGTCATGCACAGAATATTAATAAATCAGTCAGAGTGATCACTGTGTCATTCTCAAAATATGTTTTCTAACCCAGCAAACTTGCCTTGGTTGCTTACTAAATATTTAGATTCCTGGACCCGATAGGACACTCATTGGAAAAGAAAGTCTGGAGTTGGGGCCTAGGAAGCTGCTTTTTGAACAAGATTCCCATGTAATCATAGCACATGTGTAAGTGTTGTGCACTGTAATGGAAGTTTTAAATGGGATATAAACAAAATACTCAAAGTAAATGGTTTTCCATTTTCCATTTTGATATATTAACTGACAATCCTTTCCCCTTTCCCCTCACCGCACCCATATTCAGACCTTTTTTTTTTTTTTCTCTTTTCCCTGGAATTCAACAGAACCAGCTCTCTTTTCCCAAAGCCAGAAGAAGGATAAAACACAGTCCTGGTGGGTATAGAAGTAAAGGTGTGCTTTAAGCCATTGCAAATTCTTATTATAAACAGAAATATATAACTTATGAATGAATAAATTAGAAAATCAATACGTGACTCTACAAGGAGCCTTGAGTCTCTGCTCCTCAGATCCAAGAGCAGCTATGAAGTTGGCAGAATAAGTCACAGTCTTTGCAACCTCCCTCCAGAATTATCGCCAGCTCCACAAAACAAGTATGAAATGAAAGCCTTTCCTTGTGGGTGAACATTATCGCCTATCACTGCCAAGTTGAAAGTTACAGTTAAAATGCCTTATCCATTATCCCCACTTTTCCATGTGTTTTAACACCTCAAGATGAGATTAGCTTTCACACTCGGGCTCCATGTTGACTAGTGCTGTATTATTGATTCTTGTTTTTCATTAGGAACAAGCATCAATATTGTCTATACATTTGCTTTCAACCACCAAGAGTCAGGAGTGAAGTTTTATTTTGTCTTGTTTTGTTTTGTTTTCTTTGGGGAATAAAAAATACCTTTGTTTTCTGATTTTACTGATGATTCTAATCTCCAGAAGAACTGTGAGGGACCCAGAGAATGGCTAAGCAACTCACTTTGCCATGTTGTTTACAGTTGTTCTACATGTATCATATATATGTCATGTCTCGGTGAACATATGTCTTTGACTACAGAGCACACACAGACACAGACGCATACTCTCATATAACCAAGTCTGTATAGAAGTTTGTAGATCAGCATAGTAAAGCAAAATTCATAACCAGACGGATGGATACTTAATTCTATAAAACAAAATTCTAAATTATTTTTTCAGTATCAGCTTCATTCTCTTGATTTTATTGTTTTCCTGGAAGGAGCATCAAAAGTCTAAAATTTGCTGCAGTTGATTTTGTTTTGGTTGGCTTCCTGTTGTATGTGATAGGTGAGTCTAAAACGAGGCAGAGCCACTCACCAAAATGGAAATGCTTGATGGGTACCTTTGTTTTGCTTTATTTTCTCTATCCCCCTCCCTCTTTTGCCACCTGTCTCCCTCTCTCTAAATTCTATAAACTAATGTTTATTGGGCATTTGGTATATTACAGGTCCTGTACTATGGCATTTACTTCATTTACAAAACTACACAGAAGAGGTACTTGAATTTAGATAAGGGAATAAGTTACTCAAGATCATAAAGCTAGTAAATGAAAGGGCCAGCTCACTCACGTATTCATTCATTAATGCCACCAATATTTATAGCTGACTTACGTGCCGCCGTTCTTGATCCTGGGGTGCGGCAGTGGTGTCCCTGCCTCATGGAGCTTTTATTCAAAGGGGGAGATGAACACACACACATCCACACACACATCCACACACACATCCACACACACATCCACACACACAGACGCACACTGTGGACTCCAAAAGCTATGGAGAAAAATGAAAGAAGATAAAGACTAGAAACAAATGAAGATCACGTATTAGTTTAGACAGATGATCAGAAAAGGCATTTATAAGAATGAGACATGTGAACTAATAAAACTGAATGTTTGGAAGCAATGGATGATGTGGGTATTTGGAAGATGTGAAATTTTATATTATCTGTAAGTACCTATACAATCAGTTTTTGCCTCTCTTATAATCTTATTTTTTCCTATGCTATCATGCATTCTAAACATTCCCGATTTTCTCTTTGTTTCCTAATGGGCTATACATCTTCTTAGTTTAGAATTCCCACCTGTGCCATTCCTTTTCTTGCTCCTAAAAATTGCCTCCACACAGTTTTTTTTGTTTTTGTTTTGTTCTGGCTGTTTTCTGCTCCTATACCATGGAGTATGGGTTTTGGTAGCAGAGTATTCACAAATTGCAATTTATCTGATTGTATATCCTGTTAAACTCTAAGATCCATGAAAGAAGTAGTTATATCCCCAAATTAATTAAAAGCATAGAATCAAGGAGAAGCATGTAGGCCAATGATCAGAGTAGCCAAAAGGTGAAAAGAACTTGGTGTCCATCAATAGAGGAACAAATAAACAAAGTAGGCTATACACATACAATATGATATTCAACCATAAAGAGACAAAACTCTGATACATGTGACAACATGGATACAACTTAAAAAACATGCTAAATGAAATAAATCAGACACAGAAGGACAAATAATTCCACTTATGATGAGGTACCTAAAATAGGCAACTTCATAGAGATAGTAGAATACAGGTTAAGAGAAAATGGGAGAGGAAGGGGAATTGTTTAATGGGTTCAGAGTTTCTGCTTAGGATGATAACATTCTGGAAATAAATCATAGTTGTGGTTACACAAAATAGTGAATTTATTTAGTGCCACTAAATTATACACTTAAAATGGTTAAAGTGGCAATTTTTAAAGATATATTTTACCACAATAGTAAAGAACCCATGGAGGAAGTTTCTTTTATTCTTCCACAATTATATCCCTAGAACCTTGAACAATACCTGACAGACACGGCAGATGCTTAACACATGTTTACAGAATGAATGAGCCAATATTAAGTTCAGCTTTATGTTTGGGACCCATCTATGCACTTAACCGCTGCATAGGTGATTTTCAGAGTGTTATGCAAGCATCTTGCAGATGATTTCAGGTGGAGTTTAAAGTGGTTTTAGGTGGAACAGAGCCACAACATCACCACCATGTAACACAGCACTATGTCTCACACACACACACACAAAGGTTTTGACGGACTCTGATTATTGCTACTTTTAAAATTCCTGTTTTTCAGATCAAAGTGAGTCTCATTTTTGTTATCTTTCTTCAATGCTCTTGTAACACTTTCTAAACTTTTATTTTTTCTTCCCTTTATCTTACCCTTGCCTCCACTTTTATTTTTTTGAGACACAGTCCTGCTCTGTTGCCCAGTGAGCACCATCTCAGTTCCCTGCAACCTCCGCCTCCAGAGTCTAAGTGATTCTCGTGCTTCAGCCTTCCAAGTAACTGGGATCATAGGCATGAGCTATCATGCCCAGCTAATTGTTTTAGTAAAGATGAGGCTTTACCATATTGCCCAGGGTGGTCTCTAACTCTTGAACTTAGGCAGTCTGCCTGCCTTGGCCTCCCAAAGTGCTGGGATTACAGGTGTGAGTCACTGTACCTGGCAACCCCCTTTCTTTTCTTTCTTCTTTTCAGGGTAAAGAAGAAACTTCAGGCTCAGATCTCCCCATCCCCCATGGGCAGCAACACTTAGAAACCAATCATAAAATTTGTAATGTTGTTATCTTGATCTTTGAAATGTAAAAGTGATACTGGCTTTTCATAGGTGGTTATGACACAACACATAAAATATTTTAAAGGATTTGATTCAAGGAGAATGTTAGAAAATAATAATAATAATAATACTGAGGGACTGTGGATATTGCCAAAACCAAGAAGGTGTTACAAAGATGGCTGAGGGAGCTGAAGCTGTCCTAACTTGGGCTCCCTGCATTCTTGGGCTTGGGTCTGCGTTTCTCTTTGTCTGCAGCTGTGCGGTTGGTGTCTGCCTCTCTTTCCTTTTGGCCCGTGCTCTCTGTCCACTGCGCCATCTCTCACCACCCCACGTGGTGCATCTCAGACTGCTTTTGCATAGCTCTGTCTTCCACAGCATCCCTGGAGAAGGGAGAAAAGTGCTGCTAGTCTGGCAGGGGCTGTCTGTGGGGAATAATTGTGGTGTTTCCTTCTTCCAGATAGATTCTTCATTAAAAGTGCACAGCTGCTTGTTTTATTCATTACTTCTGACATTTCCCCTGAAAACTACTGAACTTTTCCCTGGCTGCCTTTAGTTTTTAGTGTTGGTTCCAAGTGAATAGCAATGACAGTAGTTACCAAAATACAAAGAGGTAGTGACTTGTTTTAGAGGGGAATGCTACTTTAAACTGAAGTGCATTTACTGGTTTTGTTTCACTCACCCAATACAGGCACACATGCATGCACACACACACACACACAGTCCCTCTTATGATTTAGAACCACAGATTATGGATACCAGATGTGGTTTGATAGGCTGGTGATTAACTGAGTCCACAGGAAAGGAGAGTCAGACCACTTCTCTTGGGAGTGGAGACTCAAATATGGAACGTGATATGTTTGTGTGTGTCCATGTGCTATATTGATAATAAAGACATTAGCTTTCTTCTTACTTCTCCTGTGTAACCTTAGCTCCAAGACAGCTCCCTACCTTCCTTCCTTTTCACTGTATTAAACAATGGGGCGGCAAACTTTGGCATATTCAAGGTCACCCTCTACTTCTATATCATGTTTTCATCAGAAGCCATGGTAAAAAATATTAAGTATAACATGCACAGAATTGTGTAAATCCAGGACAGGACTGGTACAGAGATGCACAGAAGGAAGGTAGGGGTCAGACACGTAGCACAAAATTCTTAAACCTTGACTTTTTCCCTAAAAGGCTCATTTGCAGTCTCTCTCTCTCTCTCTCTCTGTGAGAGAGAGACTAATGCACAAACACATTCTGAATTAATCTCCGAGAAAACAGCATTCACGCATCACTGCAGGCAGCTCCTTGCAACATGCTTTATGCTTCACAGAAACCAGGACAGTCAGGGAAGCCCTGAATGGAATAGATGCTTCCTTTTCTTCAGCAAAAGAGCTGAGATGAATGACAGGAGTGTGGTTGTGACTGCTAGGGTCTGTCCCTGCTTTTATCTGCACAAGTTATGAACCAGCCTGCATTCTTCTTACTCCTTACCTCTGACCTCGTTTTACTAAGACATTTATAGATATAGATATAGCCTCTGTTGCTCCCTAAATCTCACCATCACCACAATGCATCTAATTCTGGTTCACTACCTAACCATCTAACTATGATTCACTAGTTCCAGTGTTCTCTTTCTGTTAGAGATGATAAATGGAATGGCCCATTTGTCACCTATACAGGGTTAGGGCTGTGTCGCACTGAAATCTAATGTCTCTTAACCTGTATGACTCAATGGCACATTTACACATTGTTTTAAATTATTTTGAATCAGATCGTATTTTCAAACTATTCCAGATCATAGGTTAGTATCTTTCTGGGTAAGATGGCTTTCTCTTTCTGCCAGTTTCCTTAATTTCTGTCACTTTCCTTAAAATTGTTTAGCTCCTGTAAGCAGTACCTTGAGAACAGTCCTTTTATCTGGTGAAGAAAGGATGGAGAGAACAATATCATCAGAGTCAAGGACCTGCGTTTTCTCCTTATTCCCAAGCTCCTGACTTCTGAGTGATCTTCGGAGAATGTCTAATATTTTTGAATCTCATTTTTTCCATGGGACAAATGGAGCAATAAACATTGACCTCCCCTTATTATTGCTAAAATAAACATTGATCTCCCCTTATTACTATGTTATTATATTATAAAATATGTGTGTATTATTATAAAATAATATATATTGTATTTCATTATTATAAAACTAATTGTGTTTTTTTTTTTTTTTT
>NW_016808764.1:4810500-4844736 GCF_001698545.2 Rhinopithecus bieti
TTACCATTACTTTCAATTGCAAAAACTGCAATTACTTTTGCACCAAACTAATATTACAGGGTCTCAGTTAGAAAATGAGTAGAAATCTATACTGTTAATGAACTTTATCCACAGTCTATATACAATTATTTAAATTATAGCCATATTTTATAGTATCTTTATGAATTACATTTATCAAAGTAATACATGGCATGGTTAAAAAATTCAGTTAAATTTTAATGAAAAGTGACAATTTTTTACCTCATTGTTCCTTGCCTGAAGACCATCTCCCTGGAAGGTTTTATTTTAATACTTTCTGGCTTTTGATTTTAACAATTTCTGTCTTTAGTGTGTTGGTCATTACTTCGTAAGTCTTAAGCAGTATTCTTCAAACTCTATCTTTTCATTTACTGCTTAGACTCTTTTGTTTTATTTCCTTTATTTTCTATCTCACCTTCTTAGAATACTTCTGATTATTTCTTTATCCCAAATTTCTGCCCAGAAAAGAACCTGAGTGAAAGGAAAAGGGACAACCTTCCCCCTTCATTTCCTACATCCTGAGCTCCATAGAACCATTGACTCTGCCCAGAGGGAGCACTCACCTGAGACCAAAGGTCAACCTGGAGCACTCTCTCAAGGGGACATTAATGAAAACATTGGGTCCTGGTATGGTAGCTGTGAGAGGGTTATTTATTTATTCAATGGTAATAAAGACATATAGCAAAATCACTTGGAATCCTCTTCAATCAATAATTTGCCAAGTTAAAGAAAAATAACTTAGTGCCCTTCTAAATTTAATAGTCTTTCAGCTGCAGCGAGGGTTGCTTTGACAATAGTATGTCTTTTCTTTTGTGCCGGCTTCTGCCTTCAGCTTAAATAGCAGCACAATTAGACCTGGATTCCTGCAACTGTCAAGATGAGTAAGATGAAGCAAGAATTCCATTGCTTTATCCTGCTGCATTTTGGGTTTGTTTTCTAAGTTAATTATTCACAGGATGTAGCATTTTGTTTTGTTTCTCCATAGCAGAGGATGAAGACACAGTATAAATCAATGCCCTGTGCTTATCTAGGATTGCATAGGGAGAGAGCTCTGAAGTTGATTGGAGATGTTTGGGAGAAAGAGAGATTTTTTTTACAAGGAAAGTGTAAAGGACTGCTTTGCTAATACTGAAAAAGCTTAAATGGTGCCAAGGAATACAAATTAAGAACCCACATGGAGAAGGCTAATAGGATGTCCCTGTTTATTGAAGAATAATAAATATTTTTTAATAGATTTAATTTTCATTAAAGCAAAGCCTTTCATTGGGTGCAGCATTTAATCTATAAAAATTCTGTTCTATAGGACTAGTTAAGACAGCTTTGCTCAGCAGAATAATAGTAAAAATAATAGAACAGAATAGAAATCGATAGGTAAATTCGTTGATTCAAAATTCACCTCTTCTGTTATCAAGTTGTAAAACTACTATGGTGACAAAGAACAGTTTTCCCTCTGATTTTAGAAATGGTATTAGTACCCTGAAATATCTTCACCAGTTTGAATCTCCCAAGACTCGGGAAAGTAGGACAGCAGGCATTCGTGTTTTTACTGTCTAGATGAGACATGTGAGCCCGAACTGAAACTTGCTTCTCATTAGCTCTTTGCCTTGTGATAGTTCAACTGGAGGAAATGTCAACTCACTTTTCTTTAAGCCTAAATTCCATAACATTTCAACTGGAAGTAAAGCTCTGAACAAAATGTTTTGTTGTTGTTGTTAAAACTGATTAAGAAAAATAGCATCTCCCTTCCCTTTCCGCTCAGTCAATCCTACATCCTTCTTCAAATCCTTATAAGATTTCTCATTCCACTCAAATTCTTATATGTTTTGCTCCTGGAGTTGGTAAGAAGAGTTTGGAACACCTTTACTGTTCTTAGGTTGTCCTGAATTCAACACACAGTACGTTAATGCTAGACCTTCCAAAAGATTGTAAATATAATCAGGCCTCAAGTCAAATTTTGCTCTCTCACTTATGTGGATGACCATCCATAAGTTACTAAATTGCTTTAAACTTTAGTTTTCTTACCTATAAAATACTTAAATAAAATACCTCCTGTGGTAGTTATTGGATTTTTGTATGTGTCTCTTTCACTAATCAGTTCTATTATTTTTGATCTATCAAAGGACTCCACTTCCCGGAAATTAGGGTTTTGTAAGTGACTCAGGACAAGCCAGCGAAGAAAGTGCAAACCCCTGCTTATGGTAACTGGTGTGATGCTGGACATGTGACCCAAGAAAGACCAACCAATGCTCTTCCTTGGACCTTCTCTGCTGGAGTCATGGGCAACTACTCTTGCAGCCTCATTTGTCCATCTTCCTTATCATATGAAGGAAACTGTCTATGGAACGGGAGACTGACTCCCATCCAAGGCACAAAAAGTCAGGGGAGGAGACTGAGCAGGCAGTAGATGTAATATTATTTTTACTTTTAGTGTTTAATTTTAATTTTAAGTTTATTTTTGCTTAGTCTACCTTGAGTCTTCAGACTTGATAATTTGAAAATCTGTGATTAACGATTACTTCATAGGATTATGGAGAATACTAAATGAGGCAATACATGAAAGTGCTTAGCACAAAATCTCACATATATGAAGCACTCACTTGTCTTGAAAGTAAGAGTACTTCCAATATTATGTTACTGAGACTCAGAGAAGCTAAATAATCTGCCCAAGATCAACAGCTAGAATGTGGAAAACCAAGTTTTTCACTCAGGTATGCCGGACCCCAAAGTCCATGTTCCAAGACACTGTGATTCACTGCTATGCTGATTTTTCTGTCATCCAGAAGCAGTGTTGTTGGGCATGTAGCTGAGTGATCTTGTTCTTTTCTCGATTGTCTCATCATATTTTTTATTATTCTTAAGGAGCCTAGTGCTGGTGTGGCCCAGTCACTAGAGAGGAACAGGTTTCCTTACTTCCAAAGAGTAGCCTTCTGTTCTTAGATGGAAAAAGATACTGAGACCAGAGAGAAACCTGGTGAGTGACTGAAACCCTGGAGATGTCCATCAAGGTGTTTTCATCTTGGTTTTCCATTTTCTGGAACACGCCCAGCTAATTAAACTTGCAATGGGCTGCAGGGCTGCCTTCCTGATAGAATTCTATCAGGGGCCATTGACTGTGTATATATTTTGGACTGTTTTGCAGCCTGCAGAGATCCATGATTAAAGGTGTGTCCTTCTGCTTTTCGATTTTAAGGAAAATATAATTAACTTTTTTTGTTTGTTTGTTTGTTTGTTTGTTTTTTCTGTTTTAACAGCCTTCCTTTCCCCCAACTACATTTCTGCTGACTTAGAGTGAAGATACTGTTTCCTTTTGATTGAAAGTCCACAGTTTGTTGCTGGGACTGCAATACTATTCCTGAAGTTTAGGAAGGGCTGTGCATTTACGTGAATATAAGCGTGTACGTGTGTGTGTGTGCGCGTGCGCGCACGTGGGCATGCACATGTGCATTCCCTGTGGCACCTGAAGAATCATCAGCTTATAAATCCATGAAACCCATTCAATGCTAATGTTTGCCACTAATGTGGCGGACAGACTTTAGGGTGGCCCCGTGAATCCTAGATCTTGGAATTTACATCTTGTATAACCTCCCACCTTTGATTGTGGGCACCCCTGTTTCTTGCTTCTAGAGTAGAAAATGGCAAAGGTGATGGGAATTCACTTCTGTGATTTCTGTGACTATATTCCATTGGATAAGACCTTCTTGCTAGATGACTCACTCATGCTCCCCTGCTTGCCTCCAAGAAGCAAGCTGCCACGGTCTTCCTATAAAGAAGGCTACATAGGAGACAACAGTAGGCAGCCTTCAGGACCTAGGGACGTCCTCCAGCTGACAGCAAAAGACTAAAGCTCTCAGTTCTACAGCCACAAGAAAATAAAATCTGCTGACAACCTGATTGTTCTTGAGAACTCTTCTGGCCAATGTCTTGAGTGCAGTTTGGTGAGACCCTGAAGTAGAGGACCTAGTTAAAATGTTGGCTGAAATATTTATCCATAGAATATACAAGACAATAAACCTGTGTTGTTTTAAGCTGTTAAGTTTGCAGTAATTTGTTATGCAGAAAGATAATTTATGTAAAAGACACCAAATTATAAACAGATTATTAACATGCATATAATTTGTATAAGATAAGGGGTTTGCAGTCAGATCCTCTAAATTTTGAATATTGGGTGTTTTCTTCAAAACCTTATTTAATGTCTGTAAGCTTAACTTAGACTGCCTAAACTTTAAAAAAAAAAAGAAAAAAGAAAAAGGAGTGGACATGGGGTAGTTTTAAAAAGCATAGCCTTAGTGCTTAAATGACTGAATGACAAACTGGTTACACACTTTGGTTGTTTTTTTTTTTTTTTTTTTTTCTTGAGAGAGGATATTGTGCTGTGCTGTTGCCCAGGCTGCTGGAGTGCTATGGCATGATCATAGCTCACTACAGCCTCTACCTCCCGGGCTTAAGTGAACCTCTTGCCTCAGCCTTGTGAGTATCTGGGTCTGCAGGTGTATGCCACCATGTCCAGCTAATTTTTTATTTTTTGTAGAGATGAGGTCTTACTATGACACCCAGGTTGGGATTACAAATTTTAAATTGGTTCAGCTTGTAGAGATGAGATCTTACTATGTTGCCCAGGTTGGGGTTACAAACTTTAAATTGATAAACTTTCAAAAAATGTTGCCTATATCTAACCCTCTAGTTAACCTCTCACATAGTTAACCTCATTTCCCATAGTACTTTATTAATAACTTTATTTCACCTTACAACTAGACTATGAGATTAACAAGAGTAAAAAGATTCCTATCTTACTCACTTTAACATCTCTAGGTAAAACAAAGCCAGCTGGGCTAGCAACTAGCCTTAATAAATAATTGTCAGATTTGTAAATTCATGAATCTACATTAGGGGTTCTGAGCAAAACAACGTGGGTTGAACTTGACAAAGTGATAAATTGTGTTTGTGTTTACTCTTTCAATCTCAAGGCTAACTGATGTGCCAAGAGTCTAAAATAAGATGGATACATACATTTATCGTTAAGCTAAAAACTGAGTTTCTGCAAATAAAATTTACACAATGGCTGACCACTGGGTGGCTCATTGATGGTCACTAACTGAATATCAGTGTTGTTCAATGGCTAGAACATGACATTTATATCAGAAATATATAGGCTTAAAGATCTAGGACACATCTAACATATGATGAGTATAAATGAGGATTTTTTTCAAAGCACTTTTTACCTGAATCTTGAATTCTGATGAAGCCACCCTCAGGATGTATGACAGATTGCAAAATATGAGCACATTTTCTTCTCATCTTAGTATGCACCCCCATCTTCAACGTACCTTTGCCAATTCTTTTATAAAGGGGTAGAGTCCACTTGCTAAACCTTGAAACTATCTGGCCTCATGACTGGTTTGATGAGTGGATTTTGGCTGATGTGTTGTTAGGAGACTTCCAAAGCTAAATCTTATGAGGACTCACAGCTTTTTCCTTCACAGTCTTGGGAACTGCGCTGTGAAACAGCACATAAGAAAGGCACTGCCCTGCGACCAGCACACAGATAAGTCTTAAAAGGAATGAGAGGCCATGTGAAGAATGGAGATTCCCATATAACAGTTCACAGCAACTGTGAGACATCCAGATAACCCAGCCTGTAGCTAATGGAATCACAGTCAACCCACAGATTCATGAATAAAGTTAATCATGGTCATTAAGCTGTTGACTTTCAGGTGACTTGTTACATGACAAAAGCTAATCTAACCCTCCCTATTCAAACTCACACACATACATGTGCACACACAGAGGCACACGCGCGCACACACACACAGCATTAAGAGTTATTGCTAGATATTCAGTGACTGATGGTATGCTTGCTATCCTTTATATTTGGGTCTAGGGAAAGAACAAGCAAAGAAATGAGGATTGAGAACCATAAACCTATTTTCTGAGGCAGTTTTTTTTTAATGTAAAATGAATGTCAAAGGGTTGTTTGTGAAGATGGAACACATAGGGCCTGAAACACAGGAATTAGCTGGTTTTGTTTGCTTCTCTGAATCCTTATGTTTCCTAGAATCCTGCTTTACTCCCGCTATCACTGTAGTATAAAATTTTAGTTAGCAGTGGGTGCACTCTTTCTCATGGTTTTTTTTTTTTTTTTAATTTGTTTCTTTGTGTGTTTTAATCTAAACCTGTGTATTTAATCCAAAAAAAAAAAGAGTGGAGGGAATTAGAATGTAATTCAAACTCCAGTCTGAATGTCAGTCATTGTCAAAGACATTTTACTCATTTACTTTCCCTGCATTCCTTCATTTTGGGAACGGCTCCTCCCTGATGCAATATAATGAAGGAGGAAATGCAGTCAGTCAAAGAGCCTGTCTCCTAAAGAAGGCAATCAGAACGCTCTTTTAGGAATTAGTTTTGGATACCAGGAGAGGCAGGACCTCTGCTCTTCTGAGATCCCAAGCTCTTCATTGTCACGTAGACACGGAAGGATCACTGCCTTTCCCACTAAGAGGAAAGGACCTGCCAGAGAATGAAAATGTCACAAAGGAAAGCAGGGGGTAAAGAGAGAGAGAGAGAGAGAGAGAGAGAGAGAGAGACAATGCATAGAGATATATTTCTGTATTTCTTAAACACATAATTTGAACTCTTGAGTCCAGCTATTTCTCATATATGAATTTTCAGTAATGTGATCACGTGAATTCATTTTTCTTCCTTCAACAAGCTTGAAGTTAGGCATCAATATCTCCAAGTAAAAAACCCTGTGGTTAATATCCTGATAATGTTTATTTGGAGGGTGCAGCAAGGCTATTCTGGGTGTTTCTAAAATGAGATTCATAGATGTATCAACCCAGTCCCTTATATTCTGTCATTTAACCTAAGATTGCTAAGTACAAGATAAAAGGTCATTCTATATTGTGTACGTATGTGTGTGTGTGTATCTGTGTACATGTGTGTTCTGAACTAATCACAGAAAAATGCTATGGGAGCTGTATGAATGTTTTAACAGTTCCACAGATGTATTGCTATGTGACTTCAGGCAAATCACTTACCTTTTGTGAACACCTAAACTCTTCCATTGCCAAAATAAAATTGTCCATATGAAATGCCATAAAGACAAGTAAATAGGCTATCTTCACCAAATCAACAAGTAAATAACTTTGAAGAAGTTACAAAAGAGATTAACTATTAACTCTAGAAAGTTTACTGGGTAAACACTAAGCAGTCCAACATCATTATAAATCTAAACAATGAGCATTTGAGTTCAAAATACGACCTCTGAAGTACTGTAAGTAAGTGAATGAAATTATTTCAGAATTGCCAAAGGGAGTGTATGTATTTGCGTGTGTATGTGTACTTATGCATATGTATGTGTGTATATGTCAGTGTGTTACTACATGTCACTTCAGGATATTAATGATGTTCTTCCTTTTTTTTCTCTTTTATCCTCTTAATTCATGCAAGTAGCAGCTTCTACCCCTCCCCTCTGGTGGGCCTGTGGGAATGTAGGAAGCAGGGTGCCACAGATCCTGGCATTTGTATTTGAAAGCCTAAATCTTTCAAGCAGAAGAGTGACTGAAAAGAAGTGAAGTGAATTAAAGGAAGCTGGCAAAAATAATAAATAAAAGTTTTTTTCTTGACACAAGAAAGAAATGCTCCCAAGGCAGTGAGAAATAGAAATAGAAACTGAGCTATGCAGCACCTGAATGGAGTAGGTAAGAGGGACCTGAACATATTTAGGTCCCCAGAAAATAACGGTCCTCAGACATAGCTTCACTGCAGATTCTCTACCTGGTATTGGAACAGGAAGCTCCCAGCCTTCATGATAGCTCTGCTTCGGGATAGTCCCGTCTTCATGATAGCCCAGACGATGAACGTGTAGCAATAAACAGACAGATAAAGAGGGCTTGGCCCATTTTCTGGACATGAACTACATGTTCAGGTGCTGGTGCAGCTCCCATTTGTGACAAGGGAACAAGTGATTTCAGTATGGATATGTGAGAGTTCAGCTGATTGAAAGTATGAAAGAATGAGATGCAGATTCTGGAGCCATGCTTGTATAGCCTGCAGAATCATGAGTCAATTAAAATATTTGCTCTGTAAATTACTCAGTCTAAGGTATTTTTCTTTTTTGTTTTGTTCTTGTTTTTGTTGAGAAAAAATCTCTCTGTCTCCCAGGCTGGAGTGTAGTGGTGTCATTCTGGCTCACAGCAACCTCCACCTTTTGGGTTCAAGTGATTCCTGTGCCTCAGCCTCCCAAGTAGCTGGGATTACAGGTGTGCACTACCCCACCTGGCAGATTTTTGTATTTTTAGTAGAGATGAGGTTTCACCACATTGGCCAGGCTGGTCTCAAACTCCTGGCCTCAAGTGATCCACCCACCTTGGCCTCCCAAAATGCTTGGATTACAGATGTGAGCCGCTGAGCCCACCAGGTATTTTATAGAAATGCAACAACAGACTAACACAAGACATAAGTAACTGAAATCAATCCTAACAATTTTTAGAAAGTATTTGTTTAGATGGTCTTCTGGTATCTCAAAAGTCTATTATAACTTTTCTTATTTAAAAAGGAAATTAAGCCGGGTGCATTGGCTCATGCCTGTAATCCCAGAACTTTGCGAGGCTGAAGCAGGAACCTTGCTTGAGCCCAGGAGTTCGAGAACAGCCTAGGCAACAAAGTGAGACACTGTTTCCACAACAAATTAAAAAATTTAGGTGTGGTGATGCGTGCTTTAGTCCCAGCTACACAGGAAGTTGAGGCAGGAGGATCCCTTGAGCCAAGCAGTTCAAGGTGGCAGTGAGCCCTGTTGACACCACTGTACATCCAGTCTGGGAGAGAGATTGAGATCTTGTCTCAAAATAAAATAAAAACAAATTAGACCAGAAGGAGGAAAGTAAGAACAACTCAATTACATCATCTACAATAAATTAAATAAATTTTAACCATTTTTTCCCTTGCTCATTCTTTACTTCACTGAAGTGTCAAAGTCCTGCAAACGAAGATACTGTTTGCTGGCCAAGATTAAGCAAGCTTCGTCCTTGCCCAGACAAGCATAATGGAAAGAAGAACCTATGGGAATTTGATTTTACAGAAACTTATAGGAACCCACTCAGCATTCTCATTGAAGGACTGGGCTTCCTAACCAACAAACTCAACTAGCCTGTACACTGTGTGAAATAATAACTGAGGGAAACCTGAGTGCTGGTTTAGAAGGGGAGATAAGTGGGGCAGATAAAACACTTACAAAGTCTTTTATCTTTTATGAGCCTCTATAAACATCTTTATATATCTTTATGAAATGTGTATCCTCTTTGTCTAGGGCATATTCCAAGAAGTAGAACTGCTGAAATTAGCCTCGTTGGACTATCTCTAGCTATGACCATCCAAAGTCATGCTACAGAGGTATATCTATGGCTAAATCTGTTCCCACTTATGCTTGCCAACTGCTGAACTTATCAGACTGTTTACTTTTTGCCAGACTCTTACCTCTCAAGTCTTTAAGAGTAAATTACACCCTCCAGATAGGAGTTTGTGTCAAGTCAAAAAGGTGAGAGAGTGTGAGTGGTGGGTGACAGGAGGAACACACTTCCGGAAATGGAATGTGAGGAGATTTATCTTCTCCTCAGTACTCTGTTCACCTGAGGGAGGAAAGGTGAAATGCTAACTGACCCCCAGTCAAGGGTAGACCAGGAGACATTGTTATAATGGCTTATTCCCATCTTACTTTGCTCAGTTCCTAGATAGGAGCTATCCACCTCCTGATCAGTTTCTTCTAAAGGGCTTCTGTGAACCCATTCTGGTGAGGGCTGTAAGAAAAAATAAGAAAGAAAGCAGAAACCATTTGCCTGCTCTCAGGGAGTTCCTGGCTTACAGAAATCACAAATTTGACAGCCCTTGAATTTAACTTAGGTAAAAGATATAAATCGTATGACCAACAAAGTGTTTAAAGCTTTTAAAATATTTTGTCCACAAATTGGAACTCAGGACATTTTAGTTACTAATACAAATTCTAGTTTCCTTTAAATAGGTGAAGATCTTGCAACATCGGGTTTGAATTTCCACTCACTGTAGATGATCACACACTCTTCAGTTTCCAATATCCTCCCTGTTTTCTTACACTCAAGATGCCTCATTCTTTGTTACCTGCAGGCACTTGATATTGCAGCATCTTGTCTTATATCGTCGTTTCTGATGACTTCAGGAAGACAGTATTAACCAGAGGAAAAGAACTGACAAGGGCTCTCGTCAACCTGTATAACTACCAAATCAGAAGCATGCTAATAACCCTTTTAAATATCTTGCTTTCTTGCTCTTAGCCAATAATAGGCTTTCAGCACCAGTAACAAGGTGTCATGCTGGAGAAGAGGAAGAAGGATAACAATCTTGCTTAAAAATGGCATGAAGAAATGGCCTGGTCTTTACAGACTTATCTGTGGCTTTCTTGCTTGCCTTATCTTGAATTTACCCTGAGTCAGTTATCTGCTGTTGAAACGAGAGAAATGTTTTAAGGTGAGAGAATGAAGTCTTTTCTCAAAGGGATGTGGCAACAGTAATGAAAACTAACATTACAATTCCACCTGCTACCTGATACTGCCACTTTAAAAGAACACATGGCAAGTGTGGAAATATACATTATTAGTCTTTTTTTCCCCTCTGTTGAGATAAATAATACTAGTCTATGATGCAGAGGAGAGTATAAATGGGTTCCCAGCTTTATATTTCACCATCACCTCTTTTGGCCTCATGTGGAAGAAGGAACTGTCTGTTATGTATTTCTTCATATTTTACAGGAAAATATGAAGAAAACACTCTTTGGGTCAATGATAGCTGGACACAATAGAATTGGAAACAATGCAGGTTTAAAGACATATAAACCCAAATATGGCCAGTATTTTCCTGGTCATTTTTGAGAATTGCAAAACCATGGAAAGCTCTCTGATGTCAAGCTAATGTTGGTGACTGCTCTCTCTTTCTCTCCCCTTCACGTTTAATATGCGCTTACTGTGGCTTTTTTTTTTTTTTTTTTTTTTTTTTTTTTTTTGGAGACGGAGTCTCGCTCTGTTGCCCGGGCTGGGGTGCAGTGGCCGGATCTCAGCTCACTGCAAGCTCCGCCTCCCGGGTTCTCGCCATTCTCCTGCCTCAGCCTCCCGAGTAGCTGGGACTACAGGCGCCCGCCACCTCGCCCGGCTAGTTTTTTGTATTTTTTAGTAGAGACGGGGTTTCACCGTGTTAGCCAGGATGGTCTCGATCTCCTGACCTCGTGATCCGTCCGTTTCGGCCTCCCAAAGTGCTGGGATTACAGGCTTGAGCCACCTCGCCTGGCCTGTGACTTCTATCTTAAAGTTCCCCAAGGCATTCCATGATCACCTTAAATTCCCTAAAAGAAGAGAGATCGTGTTTTTAGCTGGAATTGTCTATGCAGGTATGGGAAGAAGGAATTAGATAATTTAGGAATACTTAGCAGTTTAGTCACAATCAGGACTGAGAATCAGCAAGGAAAGTAAGAGTAGATTATTGGCAATGATTTACACAAGGGATTAATAATGGGTACCTGAAAGAAGCCTTTATTGGAAGAAAACTTAGCTATAAAGGAAAGGAAAAATACATACATAACATACATAAAATATTTATATATGTGTTATAACACGTGTGTGTATATATATACACACATACATAACACTGCTTTATGAGGCAGAGGATATAGTGTGTGTGTGCGTGTGTGCACTTAAGCTCCTTCACCTGCATAAACCTTTTACCACTTCTGGATGTGTGGCCCAAAAGCAAAATGCATCAACAAAAAAAAAGCTTCATCTCAATACAGTCAGCTTAACAAGAGGTTCAGAGTGTTGGCCTCTCCTCCAAATGGACATTACTGTGACATCTGACTGAGATTGAGACTTTTTGTGATAGAATTCCAGAAAAACATTGCCTCTAAATTGATTTGCTGAAGTCCATGGGAATGCCCAGATCTTAATGCTTTCCAATTACTGATTATTTATTTATTGGATTCAATGAGCTATTTCAGTACCCTTCCTTATTTTGCTTAGGATATCACTGTGTTTGTTATCTTGTGTGTGTTTGTTTTGTTGTTTTGTGACCAAAATAACTTAATGTATGTTCTAAAATTCACATAGCTTTTGAGTAGCTGCTGAGGATTTGAACTCATGAATCTGATTCCCAGATGGAAACTGCTTCTTCTCATATCCAAACAGTATTAAAAACAATTCAGTTAAGAACAAAACTCTATAGATGCTTCGTTTATGGAATAATATTGATATTTTACATTTATTTCCTATTCACTTTTGTTGATTTAAATTAATATATTCAATTCATTTACTTTGCATTTTCTTTAATTTAAACATGAAAGAAATACACCGTAATCACTTAGAAACATTTTGTTTTCACTTTCTTCACTTCCTAATTTCCAATAACCACAAAAGACTTTCTTGAGATTTGAAGGCTTGAAGCTTTTCTTTTCCTGAGTTTTTCTAGAGAAGGTCAAGTTCTCTAAACAGCACAAGTAGGCAAATGTTGTGATTACCCCCCACCACAGCCACCAGAATGGAGCTGGCTGTCACACCCAATTAGTTATGCAGGATACAAAGATTCCACAACAGTGACTGATAACACTGGGCTTTTTTCCCTTTCAAAGATCATTTTACTCTTGGAATTAAACTCACTGATCCCAGCTCACCAGCAAATGTCTGCTGTTCATTGATAGCACCCTCAGGTGCTTAGATCAGCTCCTCATTCTGCTATGAAAGCATCTGTGTGGCCGCCTCCCAGAAGATGTTTATTCTGAAATGACACGATTGAAGTGCAGGCCTCATAGTGCAAACTAATTTTCTCTTTTCCTGCTCTTGAATGGACTCTCCTGATGCCTTCACCTGTTCATGGTCAAAGCAAAAGTATATTTGTATATCGTATTTGAGAAAATACATATTAATGTGCCTAGTGAGCAGTTTGAGAAGAAATGTGTTTATCAGAATTTTAAGCAAAAGAGCATGTAAGTTGCAATCTGAATAATTTATTTAGAGAAACGATTATGGCAAGGTGGGTTGAGTTGCAAATGTCTCATGACCTTTGGTAGTGCTTCTTAGAAAAGTGATGCCTTTTAATATATCCATAAATGTTGCCCCATTCAATTAGTAGTTCCTTGAATTATTGATTAAACAGTTAAACTTATTGAAGTGTCTTGATGTCTCACTGGTATTGAAGGAGCTAAATTAGAGTGGTGTAATAAAAATAGCCCTGAGTAAGATAATTAACTAGCTGTGTGACCTTCAATAAGTCACTTGACCAAACTGAGCCTCATTTGTCTAAATTGGTAAATAAAATTCTCCTCCGTCCTGCCTATAGGTTGTTGTAATGCTTAAGTGAGATAACGCACATGAAAAATACGTAATGAGAAGCATGTAGGGTATGTATGTTTGATATAACTCTATCTACTTTTTATTGTTTGATCAGAATTTGATGAGAGAAAGTATGGCTCATTTTGTGAATTTGGAGAAAATTGATTATATATTTGGAGCAGGAAAACATCTGTTTTATGGACAAATTATCTCACTCTAGCTTATTCTCAGTACATTATAACCTAAATAGCCCGATATTTTCTGAAACTATAAACCCTTTATAATTCGAGCCACATAAATGTTCATAGGCTTTCATGGGAAGAGCACCATTATTTGAGGGGTGTTGATCTTGAGTCTACCACTGACCTGTCAGCTTAAGAGCAGAAACTATGGTATCCTTTCCTTCTGTATCCCAAGCAAAGAAATGGAACATTTTTTATGGGGGCATAACAAATGTTTTGGTTATTTTATTGACAGAAAAAAAAAAGAAAATTTAAAGGCATCTTTAGTTTTATTTAGCGTATTTATATTTAGCTTATTTAAGAATACCAAACTTGCAGTAATAGGCTCATATCAGGTTTACATGAAATACTATGGACATTGCTCGTTTTCTTCTAAGCCACACATATTCTTTTCTTAAATAACTGGCTTGCGGAGCCAAACAACTTAGATATTCCGTTTAAAAGGTGAACATGTTTGAATTGAGGCATTTCATTTGATTCAAAGTTTGATTCAAGAATTAAGCTGTGCCTAGAACTTGAGAGTAACTGAACGCTGTCTCTAAAAGGATCAGTGAAGGATTCCAGGCCTAGAACATCTATTTCATTGGAATGTGGGAATGGAGTATACAGCTTATGAATGTTGAGCACATTAATTCTATGAGCAAAACAGAAAAGTCACAGAGGAATGGCCTGGAACACTGTGACCAATGTGGAGAATCAGAGGTCATTCTTTTCAGAGTCAAAGCCACAGTGATGCGTGAATAAGGAGTTAAGTTGAAAATCTGCCAGTGAGACTCAAATCCAGGTCAGCTTCAAAAGAAATGACCTAACTCTTATTAAGATTCACTGAATTAGGTAAGCATGGAGGAGAGAAAGCTGGATGTATTCAAATATTTTATTTGCCAACCCAACTGTGAAATAAAAATGGGAGTAGAGACGAACTTTAGATGTAGAGATTGGAGGAACTGATATTGGTGAATTGGATAGAGCAAGGGAGTAAGGCAGAGAGGGATGGCACTGTCACTCAACTGAGCATAACATGTCACTGAACGAGCTTCCATGCTGGGTGGGTAGAAGGCATAATAATAAAGCAGATTAGTATTTTACTGAACAAATGAGGTAAAGATAGAGTTCAGACTACTGAGACCGTGAGAATATGCTCAGCAAAATATACAGAAAAGAATGTTGTACACAACGAGGTGCAGAAGACAGTACCCTGATTTCTGGAGGGTCCTTGGCTTAAGGATGGCTGGCAGGTGTTCAAGGAAATGTTCTATGAGGTCTTGCAGAGAGCTGTTACAGTGTGATTGAGACTTGGGAAACTTACTGGAGGTTGGGCAGGGTTGGAACACATTGGAGTTATAGCCAAACCATAGTGAAGAAACCTCACTAAGCAGCTCAGGCATTTAGTTGAGACACCAGAGAGGCCAAATAAGTAGTAAAGGACATGCCCTGAGTAACAGAAGAAAGTTAAAAATAAAAGAAAAATAGTCACCTTAGCAAACAAAAGAAAAAAGATATCTCAATGATGACAATGTCTGTCATTAATCAAAGTATTTGACAAAACAAAAATCAGAACTATCTAAAGGAGAACAATATATTTCAAATTCCGTATAATAAATAGCTGCAATGTGCAAAATGCAATAAAAAATACTGAGCATCAGAAAAAGCAAGAATGTATGACCCTTATTTCAAAAAGACTAAATTGTAGTCAGTTAGAAAAGAACTCAAGATAAACCTTTTTTATGATCATAAGTCAAGGACTTTGAGGCAGCCATTTAAATTAGATTCAAGGAGTTAAAAAATGTAATAATGAAAAAACTGATAGCAAATATCAGCAAAAAATAGAGTCTATAATTTTATTCTGGGAATAACAGGCAGAGTATTTCACAGGAAAAAATAAATCAGTGAATGGGATGAAAAATAACAGATTTGAAACTGCAATTGAAAGAGACAAATAGTATGAAGACAGATCAGTAGAGATTATCCAATTTTCAGAATATGGAAAAAAATGGTTTTGAAACAAAATAAACAGGATGGGGAGAATTGTTCACAGTTGTAATCCCAGCACTTTAGGAGGCCATTGCAAGAGGATTGCTTGAGCCCAGGAGTTTCAGACAGGCCTGAGCCACGTAGGGTAGAACCCATCTCTACAAAACAATTTCTTTTTTTTCCTTTATGACATAGCTTGTCATAGCGGTACACGCCTTGTAGCCCCAGCTACTTGGGAAGCTGAGGTTAGAGGATTGCTTAAGCCAAGGAGTTCAACACTGCAGTAAGCTATGGAGTGAAGACCCTGCCTCAAAGTAGATTAATTAATGATTAAATAGCTAAACAAAATAAACAGGTAGTAAATTGTACTGTAATATTAAGCAATCTAATGTATAGACAATTGGGGTCCCAGGAAGTTAGAAGAGAAAGAACAGATGAGAAAAATTATTTCAATAAAATAGATGAATTGCCTTAAATTTGGTGAAAAACATCAAACTACATTTCCCATATGCAAGTTATTTGGATCAAAAGATTCAAAAGAATAAATACAAAGAAAATATATAAGCACATCACAGTTTAAGGAAAATTAAAGATAAATTGAAGAACTTAAAGGCAGTCAGAGAAAATAGATATATTACATAGAGTGAAGAGCAATATAAATGATAGTGAACTTCTCATTGAGAAAAAATAAATATATGTATAGGTGAGTTTTATCAAATATTTAAGGAGATAGAATACCTACATTACACAAACTCTTCTAGAATATAGAGGAAGAAAAAGAATCTCCCAACTTGCTTTATGATTCTAGCATAGTCTATCACCAAGAAAGTTACCAGCAAATATCCTCCATGACCATAGGTATAAATATCCTTGACAAAATATTAGGAAAATAAATCCAACAGCATATTAAAATAATACATTTTATAAATATTATAAAATTAATATAAATACACTTTTCGTAGAATTTTTTTCTTTTTTTTCTAAATACATTTCAAGGAATAAGAATACAGGGCAAAATATCTTGAAGCAAAAAAATAAGACTTTTTGAGGTAAATACACTTTTTTCCCATAATATTAATTTTTAAGGCCTCTTTTCCAAGTTCCTACCGTGAACTAAGCACGGTCAGCAATAAGTTTCTCTTTTTTATGGGCATGTAGAAAAATCGCAATTTCCTAAGAACCAGATGAGAACCTGACTTCCGCCAAGGCGCCAAGTAAACAGTAAGGTATGCAGGGGAACATAGAGCAAAATCTTGCGCGTGTTATCAAGATTCTTCTAATAAAGCTCGACGCAAAGGAAAAGGGAAAAATATCTTTTCTCTTTAAAAATGTTACTTGATTACTATTCCAACTTTTATATACTTTTTTATGATTAATTACAAGATTCTGGGGGGAATATGTCAAGAGAGAAGAAATCGATTCAATTTCTTAGGTGTGCATCATTGAATTATAATAAAATAAAATATAAAATTTTGCCTTTATTAAGTACTAAAGTACTATGTTAAGTGCTTTCACGAATTATTTCAATACAGTCTAACTGTCGTTATGACAGTTTTCCTTTAAGATTTGATTTTAAAATGTCCTCTTTTTATATGCTTTCCAATGATATAAAATTCCAATATCGGATTTTTGGTTACAGACTTAGGACTTAAAACAGGAGAATTGAGACACCAAAACATTTAACTTAATTGCGTATTTAACATCTCCCTATTGGTTTATCACAGCATTTACAAGATAAGAATATTCCAGAATTATTAGAAACAAATTCTGAGCTGTAGATTTAGCTTTAGCTTTGTTTTATCAACTATATTTGTCTAGTGAAACTCAGCATTAGAACTAACATGTTTTCTTCCAATAATCCAACTGAGGTCCTCAGGGTGGGTTAATAGCAAAAGTTCCCATTTTTATTAATGAACCTAGTGTTCTGAGGGCATGAGTAACTTGCCCAAGGTCAATAAAAGTGTCCCCATTCATGCAGATAATTGAGTTTTGCCGGTTTCTATGATAAATGAGTCAAGGGCGCCAAGATTGTGACTTAGGTAAGCAACAGAGATGGATGCTTTGGAGGGAATCACTATTGGAATTCCATTAAGACTGATATTAAGTAATCAAAATTTACTCTCTCCTTTAATAATAGTGTGAGTTGTAATATCACTATTCTGTCACAAACCATCTGTTACAGTACTAGTTATTAAGAAGAAAAGGGTTTTTGTTTGTTTTCTTGCATCTCTCTTCTAGTTCCAGGTGGCTCCCATAATTGATGTATTACCTTTGCAGATATTTTAGGAAAATTTTAGGACAGAAGCCAATCATGGATCACAACAGCTGATGTAAGAAAGCTTTTACGTTGATTATTTACTGTCAGAAAACAGGTATATTATGTAGGTCAACTGCAGGCTGTGTGAATCTTGATCTCAGAGTATCTGGTGTTTAAAGAAAACATAGATTACTAGGATAAGAAAACTGTATTCGTACCTCTTAGAAGACTAGAGTTTAGAAATAATGAATTAGGTCTTCCTTTTAGCTCCCCCAGAGAAAATGTGTGTAATTTTATCCCTAGCACTTACACACAATTTTCCTTTCTATAAGTGTTTTGTCAACATTTGTGAGAAGAAATACAGAAAGGTAACATAATCCCATATTTTTGATGAGTAAACTGAGACTCAGAGTGATTATGTAACCACTCAAAATTATGCAGCTCTCCAGTGAAAAAGAACCCAGGTTGTGTGATTCTAAACCTAATACTCTTATTATATATCACGCTGTAGCTCCTGGATGCAAAACTCCAGATTGAGATACAAAAACATGGGTATTCACTTTGTCACATAGAGCCCTTTCCAATGCAATATTTAACAGGAAAGCAAAAATGGTTTACCTTTTGTAGATTTCATTTTCATATAACTCAACATTACTTGTTTTCAGAAAAGAAGGCAGGAGAAACTTTATTCCTGAAATATTACCAAATCTATTATTTGGGATGTGTTTTAGGGATTACTTCCCCTCCCACTCAGTATTGAAACATCTCATAGGGCATTCTTAACATTCTTAATTGATACCTGAGTGAATGTATGACGTGGTAGACTGTTAAGTTAGTGACCCAGAATAAACCAGGCCTCCCAGCATGTGGTTCTTATTGGACTTTTCCTGTGTCAAATGGCTCGTCCTTTGGCTAATGGGGCATTAGTAAGAATGAGACTAACAGGGGCTTTATGAGAGTCACACCCTAGACTATTGCTTTTGACATGCTTAATTTTGGATGTTAATCAATGTGTGTGACTACCCTAAAAGTACCCTGCTTCAAATAAGTCCAAATTACCCACAAAGGACACAGACACACACACACACATACACACATACACATACACACAAACATACAAGAGAGAGACTAAACAGTCCCAACTCTTTACTCGATACCAGATGAATTGCCAGACATTTAAATAAAGAAAATATGTTAAATGATCTAGGCCTCCTATATGCCCCATGGCACGGAACTGCACAGCTGAACTCTTCCCAAATTACTGAATTGTAAAAAGTGATACAACATTTTCTTAGCCACTAAATTTGGTGAGGTTCGTTGTGCAACAATAAATAACTGAAACAATCAGATCATTTCATACATTTTCTTGTCTGTAGCTTGTGTTTTCATTTTCTTCATGGGCTTACATAAAGCAAATACTTTAAATCTTATCGATATCGAATTTATTAAGTTTCTCTTTATAGATTGTTTTTGGTATCAACTCATAGGTCCAAAGACGTTCTCTTATTTTTTTCTAAACTTTTGATAGTTTTATGTTTTAAACATAAAACTGTAATCCATTTTGGGTTAATTTTATGTAAGATATGAGGAGTTTATTTATTTATTTATTTTGCCTAAGGATGTCTGTGATAGCTCTTCTGACGTGTGAACGTGGCTACGCTACATCCTCAGTTATTCGGTCAAACACTAATCTTGGCGCTGTTGTGATAGGACTTTTCAAATGCAGTTAGAGCTTCTAATTAGTTGACTTTAAGTATGAGGGATTATCGACAATCTCGGTGGTCCTGCCTGCATCAGCTGGAAGCTGTTACACAGTGGGCATCTTACCGAGAGAAAGAAGAAATTCCACCCATGGTAAACAGCTTTGACCAGTGCCCATGAAGTTCTATTCTATGATTTTCCTTTCCTTTCCTGGCTGTGCCATGAATTTCAGAATTGCTTAGCTGCCCCTTCAATTACTTGCACCTGGTTCTTTCTCTCTGGTTGAACCCTAACTGATAGAATGCCCAGTTACTCCAACACCATTTGTTGAAACAACAATCTTTCCTCCTTTGAATTGTTTTGCACTATTGTGAAGAATCAGCTGGACATATTTGTATAAGTCTATTTTTTACTCTTTTCCACTTATGTATGTGTCATCCCACTGTCAATACCACGCTGCCTTGATTAGTGTAGCTATATAGTAAACTTTGCACACTATTTTTCATAGTTTTGTTTTGTTTTGTTTTGTTTTGAGATGGAGTCCCTGTCGCCCAGTCTGGAGTTGGAGTGCAGTGGTGCGCTCTCAGCTCACTGCAAGCTCCGCCTCCTGGGTTCACGCCATTCTCCTGCCTCAGCCTCCCGAGTAGCTGGGACTACAAGCACCCACTACCACGACTGGCTAATTTTGTTTTCGTAGAGACGGGGTTTCACCATGTTAGCCAGGATGGTCTCGATCTCCTGACCTCGTTATCTACCCACCTCGGCCTCCCAAAGTGCTGGGATTACAGACATGAGCCACTGCGCCCAGACTTTTTCAGATATCTTACCTTTGCTTGCTATATATCCCACAACACATTGTTATGTTTTAAGTAGTTATCTTTTAAAGAGATTTATTTAAAAAATGGACTTATGCTTCTGAAAAAGATTCAATTAATACAGCCAGATGCCCATTTTTGCTTTTTTTTTTCTCTCTGTGTAATATTTGTTGTTTTCCTCAGATGTCTGTAAGATTTATGTATTTGTATCTGTTTTTATCACTTTGACTATTAGCCCTCTAGGTGTATGTCCCATTTTGTTTGTATCAGTTCTTCTTGGTGTTCTCAAGGCCTCTTGGTCTGTACTTTATAATATTTTTGAAAATTAATTAATTTTTAAAATTGTTGCAGATGATCTAATCAATATTCTCTTTTTGGTTTTCTCTCTTCTTGTTTTATGATCCCAAATTATATGTGTGTTGGACCTTTGACGTTGTCCTACCGTTCTTAAGAAATCTGTTAAATTTTTTTTTTACTATTTTCTTTTTCAGTTTTTGACTGGGTAACATATATTTATCTTCAGTTTTGCTGATTTTAGAGTTTGAAGATGAGTTCATTGAAATATCTATTCATTTCTGATATTTTAAAAATTTATTTTATTTCACTTGGACTCCATTGAAATTTTCATGTTCCTGTTGAAACATGTATGTTGTACAGCATTTCTCCATGACCTTTAAAGTGTCCATCAATCATTTCAAGGTTTCCATCGGATAGTCACAGCATGCAAGTCATCTTTGAAGCTGGTTCTGTGAATTGTTTTATCTCCTGGTAAAGTTTTGTTTTGTTTCTTAGCCTTTTGCTATGTCTCATAATATTTGATTAAATTCTGACTATTTTTGGGGTAAGAACAAATAAGTGTGGTGACTCATGTCTGTAATCCCAGCACTTTGGGAGGCTAAGGAGGGAGGATCACTTGAGCCCAGGAGTTTGAGACCAGCCTGAGCAACATGATGAAACCCTGTATCTACAAAAAAAATACAAAAATTAGCTGTGTGTGGTGGCGCATACCTGTCATCCCAGCTACTTGGGAGGTTGAATTGGGTGGATCGCTTGGGTGCTTTCAGCTGTGATGTTGCCATAGTTACCTTCCATGCATCATAAATTTATTCTTATTTTATTGGTAAAATGTTATCTTGTGCTCAGAATGGAATATATAGCTTAGTATGTCAAATCCTTACTTTGCTTACCATTTTTATTTGTTAGTCTGTTTGAAATTCTTCTGTATATGTCCTCTGTGTGTTTGTTATTAGGGGGATGTTAAAGTTATGAGAACAAAATGATTGGCACTTATTACCATGGCCATTTGTGTAATGGTTGTTAGGGGCGTCAGGCTTTAAAATTCTCACACAGTGATTTAGGTCATAAGAGAGAAAGTAAAAATAGTGCACAAATGTGGAACACAGTAGAAAACTTCTAACACTGATGTTAGTAAAATATAAAAATCAACTTATAAATGTAAATTACTTATAAACTATAATTAAGGATAATATGATTTTTAATTTACCTTGCTTGATCTTGAGGAAATGTCTAGGGAAAAGCTTGGGGAAATTTACCATCACAAAGAAGATCAGGAAATCACAAAGTTCTAAAACAGTTGTAGTGAGCCTGTGTGCACCCCTTAATTGTGTGCACTTGCTACCTCTCCCAATATTACATCTTCCAATTACTTTATTCATAGCCTAGGAGGAGGCACACTAAATGTTTATACTTTACATTATCTGATGGATGCTATTGCCTCATGAAATAAAATATTAAAGAGAGTTTTATTAATATGAACACCTCAGCTAGAAGAATATCCAAGAAACATAATTTATTTTTTCATGACTTAGTGTTAAAAATACCTGTGTTAAAATTCAGTGCAGAGTAGGTGGTAGTTAATAATTCTTATCCTCACCTTCCACTCCCAATGACTATCAATGGGTTTCAGAAAATAAAACTAAGAATCCTAAATAATGTTACACTTACATATTTATAAAATTGTATCATTCAACATCTATTATGTAACCTGTTTTCTTTTTCAATGCCTTGTGACTGTATTACCTCACAATTATCCTTTTAAACTTGAATTAACAAATTTAAGCAAGAACGCCTCCGTTCACACCATTCTCCTGCCTCAGGCTCCCGAGTAGCTGGGACTACAGGCACCCACCACCTCACCTGGCTAATTTTTTGTATATTTAGTAGAGATGGTGTTTCACTGTGTTAGCCAGGATGGTCTCGATCTCCTGACCTCATGATCCATCCACCTCAGCCTCTCAAAGTGCTGGGATTAGAGGTGTGAGCCACTGTGCCTGGCCACAAAGTAACGTCTTACATGGCAGCAGGCAAGAGATCATGTGCAGGCGAACGCCCCTTTATAAAACCATGAGATCCTGTGATACTTATTCACTACCAAGAGAACAGCATGGGAAAGACCTGCCTCTACGATTCAATTGCCTCCCACCGTGTCCCTCCCACTACACATAGAAATTATGGGAGCTACAGTTCAAGATGAGATTTTGGTGGGGACACAGCCAAACCGTATCAGTCCTTATCAGTAGTTACTTTAAATGTAAATGGATTAAACTCCCCAGTAAAAGATTAGCTGGATGAAAATAAAGCAGAACAAAATAGGATCCAAGTATATGCTGTTTACAAGAAGTTCACCTTAGATCTAAGGGCACCCATACGCTGAAAGTGAGATGATGGGAAAAAATAGTACATGAAAATAATAAGTGGAAATATGCAGAAATGGCTATATTTATGCATAAGAAAAGAGACTTTAAATCAAAAACCATTCCAAGAGACAAAGAAGAATATTATATAATAAAAAAATGGTCAATTTACCCAGAAACACTAACAATTATAAATATTTATGCACAAAACCTCGGAGCTGCTAAATACAAGAGGCAAATTTCAACAGAATTGAGAGGAGAAATAGACAGCAAAACAATCATAATAGGAGACTTCTCTACCCCTTTTCAAACTGAATAGAATGACTAGACAGAGAATCAATAAGGAAAGAGAGGACGAGAACAACACCATAGACAATTAGAGCTAACCGATGCCTATACAGAACACGACCACACATCAGTCACCAGCAGATTATGAATTCTTCTCAAGTGCTTACGAAACATTCTCCAGAATAGACCACAAAGCAAGTCTTAACAAATTTAAGAAGACTGAAATCATACAAAGTATATTTTTCAATCATAATAGAATGAAATTAGAAATCAATAGCACGAGGAAAATGAGAAAACTCGCACATGTATGAAAACTAAACATTTTATCAAAACTACCAAAGAAGAAGTCACAAGGGGAATTAGAAAACATCTTGAGGCAAATAAAAATTAAAACACAACATACCAAATCTTATTGGATGCAGAGAAAGCAGTGCTAAGAAGGAATTTTATAGCTGTAAATATGTACATTAAAAAGAAGAAATATCTCAAATAACCTAACACTATCCTCAGAAAATAAAAAATAAAACAAACTAAACTCCAAGCTAACAGAAAGAAGGAACTAATAAAGATTAGAGAAAAGCCAAAGAAGGGACAAAGCTGCTGACTAGATGTAGTCAGTAAGCATAGCTCCCATGGAGAGAGTCCAAATTATTAGTAAATCACCATAGTTTGGGCAGATCTTTGAAGAGAAAATGCTCAGAGTGGATGGAGAGGCAATGTTGAAGACTGAAGTCAAGACTGCAGAGGAAGGAAGCTGGGAACCCTGCTCAAGGTGTCTGAAGGCCAGGGCTATTTCACAGCCCCAAACAGCTTCTGAGAAGGGGTGAGGGAGGAACCTGAGAAATAACTCACTCATTGCAGGCCTCTGGGATCCTAGCTACAGGGGACACCGCATCCTCCATGTGCAGGGGGATCTCAGGGAGCAGGCAGAAACAGGCCTTTGGATGGCATGAAGCTCAGGAGCTTTTGTACACTGGGCAGCTCTGGTGAAGAGCCAGCATCCCCATGGGACTGGGACACATCTGCTCTCCAAGCCCCCCTGCCCACTGGACATTCCCATGGTCCATGCCTAGCTGCCACGCAGAAGCAGGCGTACAACATAACCCCTACAGTCCAACCTGTGTGTGCTGCTGTACCTGAGTACTTTTCTGGTGACCCAGGAGCATATCTGGTCCCCGAGTGTAGCTGGAACCTGAATCCAAGCTGCAAGATGTCCCAGTGTCCCTAGGGCTGCAGCATGCAGTTCAGGAGTGTAGAGCTGAGATCTGTGGTTGGCACTCAAGAGGTAAAGGAGCCTCCACCCTCAACGCACTGAGAGGGGGGAGACACATGTGTTCCTGGGCTGGATTGGGAATGGGGTGTGCCTTCCTCCACAGGGTTGGCCCAGAAAAAGTGTGACATATCTCCTGCCAAAAGCCACTACACCTAAAAAAAAAGAAATGTGGGTGCAGCACCAGGAATCAGAGGGGGTTTCCTCCAAGTCCCAGGTGTAGAACTGGTCGGGAGACCATCTCCCTCCCCCTGCAATGAAGAGCATGCCTGCAAAACCTAAGGAAGTACAAAAGAGCTGTGCAGCCAGCTATTAACCTAACTACTAGCCATTACTCTTAAGCATCAGACAAAGGTAAAGAAAAATAATTAAGAAAAATTGACAAAACCTCTAGAAATATGGAATTATGTAAAGAGATCAAATCTACAAATCATTGGCATTCCTGAGGAGAGAAAATAAGCAACGTAGAAATTATATTTGAGTATATAGTCTGCAAAAATTTCCCTAATATTTCTAGAGAGGTTGACATGTAAATCTAAGAAATATAGAGAACCCCAGCTAGATGCTACAATACAACCATTTCCTAGGCACATAGTCATCAGATTCACCAAGACCAACGAAATAGAAAACGTCTTAAAGACAGCTAGAGAGAAAGGGAAGGTCACTTACAGAGGGAACCCCATCAGTCTAGCAGCAGATGTCTTAGGAGAAACCTTACAAGCCAGACAAAATCGGGGACCAATTATTTTCACTGTTCTTAAAGAAATTCCAAGCAAGAATTTTATATCCCACCAAATTAAGCTTGATAAGTGAAGAATAAATAAAATCCTCTTCAGACAAGTGAATGCTGAGGGAATTAGACCAGTTTTGCAAGAGGTCCTTAAGGGAGCACTAAAGATTGAACCAAAAGACTGGTGTTACCACATATGTTACCACAAAAACACACTTAAGCACAAAGCCCTTAGACACTATAAAGCAACTACACAATGAAGTCTACATAACAACTAGCTAACAACACAATGACATGATCAAAATTATACATATCGATACTAACCTGGGATGTAAGTGGACTAAATGACCACTTAAAAGATGAAGAGTGGCAGGCAGTATAAAAAGAGAAGACCTAACCATCTGTTGACTTCAAAAGACTCATCTCATATGTAATGATCCATAGGTTTAAAGTAAATGAATGGAGAAAATTTTATCATGTGAATGGAAAACAAAAATGAGCAGGAGTCGCTATTCTTGTATCAGATAAAACAAACTTTAAACCAATAAAAATTAAGAATAATGAAGAGCATTATATAATAATAAAGATTAAAATTCAACAAGAAGCCTTAACTATCCTAAATATATACATAACCAATATCGAAGCACCAAGATTTATAAAACAATTTCTTCTGAGCCTACAAAAAGACATAGACAACCCCACAATAATAGTAAGAGAATCAACACTCCACTGACAGAGTTGGACAGATCATCAAGGCAGAAAACTAACCCAGGAACTCTGAACTTAGACTAATTGGACTTCATAGACCTCTATAGAACACTCCACCCAACAAACACAGAATAGACATTCTTCTTATCTGCACATGCAACATGCTCTAAGATCGACCACATACTCAGTTATAAAGCAAGCCTCAATAAACTTAAAGAAATTTAAATCACACCAAGCACACTCTCAGGCCACAGTGTGATAAAAATAGAAATCAATATCAAGAAGACCTGTTAAAACTACACAAATACATGGAAATTAAACAACTTGACCCTGAATAATGCCTGGGTGAACACTGAAATTCAGGAGGAAATAAAGTTATTTGGAATTAATAAAAATAGGGACATAACTTACCAAAATCTCTGGGAAACACCAAAGCAGTGGTAAGAGACAATTTTATAGCCCTCAATGTTTTCATCAAGAAGTTAGAAAGATATCAAATTAACAATCTAACTTTGCACAAAAAGGGGTTAGGGAAAAAACAACCGCAAAGCTAATAGAAGAAAAAAAACAAAAACTAATGTTAGAAAAGAAGTGAATGAAACTGAAATGCGAAAATACAAAAGATCAATGAAACCAAGAGTTGTTTTTTAAAAAACAAGAGTAATAGACTGCTAGGTAGACTAACAATAAAGAGAAGATCCAAATAAGTACAATGACAAATTATAAAAATGACATTAAAACGGATCCCACAGAAATATAAAAGTTCCCCAGAGAATACTATGAACAACCACATGCAAATGAGAAAATCTAGAAGAAATGAATAAACTCCTTGAATAGAGTGCCCAGAAGTAAACCCTTGCATGTGTGGTCAAATTATTTTCAATAAAGGTGCCACAAAAACTCAATGAAGAAAGGATAGAGGGGATAGTCTCTTCCATAAATCGTGTTGGGAAAAATGTTAATACTTGCAATTGCATTGTGATGTTCTTGTAGTATGTTTTTCAGCTCTATCAGGTTGGTTATACTCTTTTCTGTGCTGGTTATTTTGTCTGTCAGCTCCTGTATCATTTTATTGTTATTCTTAGCTTCCTTGGATTGGGTTTCAGTGTTCTCTTAAACCTCAGTGATTTTCATCCCCACCCATATTTTGTATTCTATTTCTGTCATTTCGGCCATCTCAGCCCAGTTACAAACCCTTGCTGGAGAACTAGTGCAGTGGTTTGGAAGAAGGAAGGCACTTTGACTCTTTGTTTGTCAGAGTTCCTGCTCTGGTTCTTTCTCATCTTTTGGGGCCAGTGTTCCTTCGATCTTTGAAGTTTCTGTCCTTTGGATGATTTTTTCTTTTAATTGTCTTTTTTCTCTATTTGATGTCCTTAGGAGTTTGATCGTAGTATAAGGTGGGTTCAGTCAACTGACTTCATTTCTGGAAGATTTTATTAGGCCAAGTTTCAGCTCAGGACTCCCAGACTCCATGCTGTAACTGTGTGGGACTGGTATTGGGCTCTGGCTTTGTTTTCTGGCTCCTCAAGGCCAGGAACCTGCAGCACTGAAGGGGGCAAACTGCTCCCAGACCACTGGTCACGACATTCTGTTGGGTGGTGCCAGCCAAAACATTTCATAGGGCAGTGACAGCAGGATCCATTCTTGTTCACACATTCCAGCAGCAGCAGCAGTGACAGTGCAGCAGGGTGCACACTCATTGGCTGCTGTGGGGTGTTAGTGGGTGCCAGGGTACTGGCCCCCATGTGTGTATTTGCAGCAGAAATGGTGGCAGTAGGGTGTGAGGGGTGGGGGCCCCTGCCACCATATGTTTGTGCATTGACACTCCTGGTGGTGTTAGCATGGGGGTAGGTGCGCTGGTGGGCACAGTACTGTGTGCACCTTCTGTGTGCATTCACATGGGTAGTGGTGGCCACTCAGGACAGCAATAGGTCCACTATTCGCTGTGGCTTGTTTCACACTGGTGGCCATGTTGGCGTGGGCACAGGGCGCTGGTCACTGCAGGGCTGGCAGCTTCTGTGCCTGCCGACACTCCAATAGCAATGGTGGTTTGGTAGTTGCAGGGAGCAGGGATAGGTGAACTCATGCTACCAGCAGTGGCAAAGCAGGTCCACATGAACACGTGCTGTCAGAGAAGGGGAGGCAAGGTCCACCCATGCACACACATGCTAGCAATGTGGGGTTGGCCATGGGAAAGTACATGTAGGCAAAGCAGCATGGGGGAGGATGCAGTTGGGAGAGGGTATGGGCAGACTGGTACATGTCTTCAATGTCCAATCTGCTGGAGCTCTCTGCATCTGGGCATGGTCTATCAGTGCAGAAGCTATAATGGAGGCTCCTAGGATATACCCACCCTGAGCTTCCAATGCTGCACTGCAAGCAGCCATGGCTAAACTGGGGCCCCAGGAGAGGCCAGCAGACTGAGAGGAACTTAGGTCAGACTGGCACAGTCTCATGGGCAAGATCACCCTGGAGAGTTCAGGTCCAACAGTTCCCCTAGGGCCAAAGTATCCTATGGGAGCAAATCAAGCCTAGAGGGATTGGCATTCCTGGCTGGGTTACACTACACATGCTCCCACAACAAACCCTCTGGGCTCAGCTCTGGCTACCACTCCTCTAAGTTCTGCCCCTACCACTTCTCTAAGCTGCTGTGTCTGCCAACTCAGTTGTCTGTGTTGGTCATGGAGCCTTCTCCTGTTGAGACTACAGAGGCCGATGGTGAAAGCAGGTTGCTGTTTGCCTATTAAACTGACTCCTTCCCCAAGGAACATTAGGGGCCACAAATGAGTCCTGGTGTGCAGTAGCCCCATTCAGTATTCCCAACTTCCTCTCCCTTCAGCCCAGCATCTGTGCTTTCCCTCTGTCCACTGTCAATGACTTCCCTCAGAAGATCCACTCGGAGCGGACCCGTCTTCCTGATGTCCTGGTCCTCAGGTAGCAGACGTTCCTCCTGGCTGCATCTAGTCAGTCATCTTGCCCCATGCTGAGTATTAGTAATTCATTTTAGGTCATAAGCTTATTAGTCTCCACTGTGCCTAGCCTAGTGCTAACATTTCTAAATTAATATTGTGTTGTAAATGCCTTTGACATATGAAATTGCTGGAATGCACCCATGTGTTCACTTTGTTCATGTATATTCCTGGACTGATTATCACACCCATCACCATATAGGTTTTCAATTGTGGCCTTATAATGGTCTACTGTATCTTCATATTGTGGCCTCACTACAATCTTTTGAAGCAAGATCAATCAACAAAGGCAGGACAGCTTAGAGAAGTTAAGTGACTTGCCAAGTTCATATTGTTAGTATTCCTTCTACACCGAATTGCCCCCTTTAGGGCTAAATGTTCAAGCACGGCAGAAATAGCAGAGTGCCGTGGAAGACAATATCCTTGAATTATACATGCTATACTGTCTTCTTTTGAACTAACATCAAGGATGTTTGCTCAGTAATTACAAGAGATAAGTTAAGTGTGCACTTACTATGTGCCAGTCATGTGTCAAGTTGTCCTTGCCTCGTCTGAGTTGTCTTTTTTTTTTTTGAGATGGAATCTCATTCTGTTGCCCAGGCTGTAGTGCAATGACATGAGTTCCGCTCACTGCAACCTCCACCTCCTGGGTTCAAGCAATTCTCCTACCCCAGCCTCCTGAGTAGCTGGGATTACAGGCGCATGACACCATGCCCAGCTAATTTTTATATTTTTAGTAGAGATGTGGTTTCACCATGTTGGTCAGGCTGGTCTCAAACTCCTGATCTCGTGATCCACCTGCCTCATCCTCCCAAAGTGCTGGGATTACAGGCATGAGCCACTGCGCCCAGTCCTGAATTGTCTTTTACAAAACTTCTATGTGAGTAGGTTTTAATTTAATTAATATTATTACTATTTACAAGAAAGGAGTTGAGAAGCTTATCCAAGGACACATAGTTAGAAAGTGATAGAGCCAGGACTCACACTCAGGTTCATCTGACTCCCAGGCTATTTACATAACCACTACCTGGTGAGCTTTTCCTAGCAAAAGCTATTTGCTAGTCCTAGAGGTAGCAAGCCCCAAGTTATGTGGTGGCGGAAAACAGAGGGCCTCTGAGCCCATGCCTTAAGGTAGTGATTACACAGTGATCTAAGTGCTGAAGACAGTGATACTGAGTATGTTAACAGTAGCAATTTGGGATCATTCTCTTTAACTTTCAATTCCAGATCTTTGTTTTTTGCAGTACTTTATACCTCTTCTCTCCATCTCCCCCATGCATTTCCTCCCAACTCTGGCCTCTAGAAAAATGCTTTCTGTTTTTAATGGATTCTTTCTCCAGAAAAATGCTTTGTTTTTAATGGATGAAGAGGCTCCCCCTCAACTTTCTGTGCTTTTTGTGTTTGTCAGTATATAAGCATCATGTTTTCCTTTCCATCTGCTATTTTTGTATGTTTTAAAATTTAATCTCTATTAACCATTATTCTGTAGTTAGATACCTGGATATTTTACTTTTTTGGCTCATGGGGATATTCTAGACAGAACTCAGAATTAATTTGAATCATTTGTCTTGTACACTCATTAATCACTTTGTATTATTAAAATATGTGACTATATAATAACATTAGGAAATCCATTTTTTATATGGAACCCAGTGTCCTTCTTCAGCAATTAATATTGTAAAGTCTCGTAGGAGGAACATCTCTGACAATGTTCGTATTTATTACCAAAGAACTCTTCTGCTTCAATACCTAGTGTGAATCTAGACAAATTTATTTCTAAACATGAAATCCGTAATCCATCATATTGTTACTGTTAAAGTCTGTGTTAGACTTTAGGCTCACTGTTAAAGTCTGTGTTAGAGACAAATGAAAACTCATTTTAGTCATAATATAATCTGTATCTGTGAGAAAGTATATGGTGATAATGCCCATTGTTCATGGAGAATATTTATTGAGTACTTCCTGTGTTGTGTGCCAGAATGTGTAAGATATTCTGCATGCATATTCTATTTGGACTTCCATTTTAGACTCAGAGAGGTTCAGTTGCTCAAGCTCATGTAAGCTATTCAGATTTGCATCTCAGAATTTNAGCTTCCAATGCTGCACTGCAAGCAGCCATGGCTAAACTGGGGCCCCAGGAGAGGCCAGCAGACTGAGAGGAACTTAGGTCAGACTGGCACAGTCTCATGGGCAAGATCACCCTGGAGAGTTCAGGTCCAACAGTTCCCCTAGGGCCAAAGTATCCTATGGGAGCAAATCAAGCCTAGAGGGATTGGCATTCCTGGCTGGGTTACACTACACATGCTCCCACAACAAACCCTCTGGGCTCAGCTCTGGCTACCACTCCTCTAAGTTCTGCCCCTACCACTTCTCTAAGCTGCTGTGTCTGCCAACTCAGTTGTCTGTGTTGGTCATGGAGCCTTCTCCTGTTGAGACTACAGAGGCCGATGGTGAAAGCAGGTTGCTGTTTGCCTATTAAACTGACTCCTTCCCCAAGGAACATTAGGGGCCACAAATGAGTCCTGGTGTGCAGTAGCCCCATTCAGTATTCCCAACTTCCTCTCCCTTCAGCCCAGCATCTGTGCTTTCCCTCTGTCCACTGTCAATGACTTCCCTCAGAAGATCCACTCGGAGCGGACCCGTCTTCCTGATGTCCTGGTCCTCAGGTAGCAGACGTTCCTCCTGGCTGCATCTAGTCAGTCATCTTGCCCCATGCTGAGTATTAGTAATTCATTTTAGGTCATAAGCTTATTAGTCTCCACTGTGCCTAGCCTAGTGCTAACATTTCTAAATTAATATTGTGTTGTAAATGCCTTTGACATATGAAATTGCTGGAATGCACCCATGTGTTCACTTTGTTCATGTATATTCCTGGACTGATTATCACACCCATCACCATATAGGTTTTCAATTGTGGCCTTATAATGGTCTACTGTATCTTCATATTGTGGCCTCACTACAATCTTTTGAAGCAAGATCAATCAACAAAGGCAGGACAGCTTAGAGAAGTTAAGTGACTTGCCAAGTTCATATTGTTAGTATTCCTTCTACACCGAATTGCCCCTTTAGGGCTAAATGTTCAAGCACGGCAGAAATAGCAGAGTGCCGTGGAAGACAATATCCTTGAATTATACATGCTATACTGTCTTCTTTTGAACTAACATCAAGGATGTTTGCTCAGTAATTACAAGAGATAAGTTAAGTGTGCACTTACTATGTGCCAGTCATGTGTCAAGTTGTCCTTGCCTCGTCTGAGTTGTCTTTTTTTTTTTGAGATGGAATCTCATTCTGTTGCCCAGGCTGTAGTGCAATGACATGAGTTCCGCTCACTGCAACCTCCACCTCCTGGGTTCAAGCAATTCTCCTACCCCAGCCTCCTGAGTAGCTGGGATTACAGGCGCATGACACCATGCCCAGCTAATTTTATATTTTAGTAGAGATGTGGTTTCACCATGTTGGTCAGGCTGGTCTCAAACTCCTGATCTCGTGATCCACCTGCCTCATCCTCCCAAAGTGCTGGGATTACAGGCATGAGCCACTGCGCCCAGTCCTGAATTGTCTTTTACAAAACTTCTATGTGAGTAGGTTTTAATTTAATTAATATTATTACTATTTACAAGAAAGGAGTTGAGAAGCTTATCCAAGGACACATAGTTAGAAAGTGATAGAGCCAGGACTCACACTCAGGTTCATCTGACTCCCAGGCTATTTACATAACCACTACCTGGTGAGCTTTTCCTAGCAAAAGCTATTTGCTAGTCCTAGAGGTAGCAAGCCCCAAGTTATGTGGTGGCGGAAAACAGAGGGCCTCTGAGCCCATGCCTTAAGGTAGTGATTACACAGTGATCTAAGTGCTGAAGACAGTGATACTGAGTATGTTAACAGTAGCAATTTGGGATCATTCTCTTTAACTTTCAATTCCAGATCTTTGTTTTTTGCAGTACTTTATACCTCTTCTCTCCATCTCCCCATGCATTTCCTCCCAACTCTGGCCTCTAGAAAATGCTTTCTGTTTTAATGGATTCTTTCTCCAGAAAATGCTTTGTTTTAATGGATGAAGAGGCTCCCCTCAACTTTCTGTGCTTTTGTGTTTGTCAGTATATAAGCATCATGTTTTCCTTTCCATCTGCTATTTTGTATGTTTTAAAATTTAATCTCTATTAACCATTATTCTGTAGTTAGATACCTGGATATTTTACTTTTTTGGCTCATGGGGATATTCTAGACAGAACTCAGAATTAATTTGAATCATTTGTCTTGTACACTCATTAATCACTTTGTATTATTAAAATATGTGACTATATAATAACATTAGGAAATCCATTTTTTATATGGAACCCAGTGTCCTTCTTCAGCAATTAATATTGTAAAGTCTCGTAGGAGGAACATCTCTGACAATGTTCGTATTTATTACCAAAGAACTCTTCTGCTTCAATACCTAGTGTGAATCTAGACAAATTTATTTCTAAACATGAAATCCGTAATCCATCATATTGTTACTGTTAAAGTCTGTGTTAGACTTTAGGCTCACTGTTAAAGTCTGTGTTAGAGACAAATGAAAACTCATTTTAGTCATAATATAATCTGTATCTGTGAGAAAGTATATGGTGATAATGCCCATTGTTCATGGAGAATATTTATTGAGTACTTCCTGTGTTGTGTGCCAGAATGTGTAAGATATTCTGCATGCATATTCTATTTGGACTTCCATTTTAGACTCAGAGAGGTTCAGTTGCTCAAGCTCATGTAAGCTATTCAGATTTGCATCTCAGAATTTGCCTTCTTAACCACTATATAAGCCTGCATAGATCTTCAAGGTATATTTGGCAAATATTTATTATATATAGAAATATTTAACTGAGGAAAACTGACAAAAACCCTTGCCTTAATAGAGCAAGTTTTCTAAGAAAAAAAAGAAGAAGAGATACATATTTCATGTGCCTTGATCACTTAGATTTATAATATTGTGGAAGAAATGGAAAAATTATTTCCTCTCACTAGGTCTCAGTTTCTTTATCCATAAAATGAAAAGTTATTTGCCAAGGATTCTTAGTTTCTGCCCTCATATCAAAGCACATTTATGCTACATTTTTTTTCTTTTTGAGAGACAGGGTATCACTCTGTTTTCCAGGCTGCAGTATAATGGCACACTCGTAACTCACTACAGCCTTCCCTCCCAGGCTCAAGCAAACCTCCTGTCTCAGCCTCCCAAGTAGCTGGAACTACTGGTGTGCATCACTATGCCCGGATGATTTTTTAAAAATTTTCTTCCTTTT
>NW_016808764.1:4845133-4932935 GCF_001698545.2 Rhinopithecus bieti
TTTTGTAGAGCCAGGGGTCTCACTTTGTTGCTCAGGCTAGTCTCAAACCCCTGGGCTCAAGCCGTCCTCCTGCCTTGCCTCCCAAAGTGTTAGGATTACAAGCATGAGCCACTGTACATGGCCTATGCTATTCTTAATCAGTTGGTTTGTTTTTGTTTTTTCTTTTGCATTTTTGTTTTAGTCCCTGATTCTTAATAGCCACAAATGCTACTGAGAGGGTTGCAAAGAAGCCGACACAGCCTAGAAGCTATCAGCAGAGTTCTCATCTCTGCTTAACTAACCCTTCTCCCCCTACCCGTTCCAGACGGCTGATAACCTGCCACCTTGCCTGTGGGCTCTTTGCCATTCCCACAGATGGACGCAAAATGATGAAGTCGGGAAACAGTCTAGGAAAATCAAATGTGGTCATTAGAAATTATTACTGACAGCTGTTCAGTGGTCACCATGAAATGAATTTGCCCACCCATCTGGATCCCGGAATGGTGGGTCTATCTAGATGAATCCTTATGCTAAGCTATAATGTAAAAATATTGCAGCTAATTTTTTCAGTTGCTTAAAAGAGAATTTGGGTGGTATTAGGACTAAAATGGAAATACCTTCCTATGTGATATTCCTGAAAAAAAAAAAAAAGCCAGTTTACAGTTCACACAGCTCAAGCCACGCTAAATTTGTTAATGCCTCCCTATCATCACTTCATTCACCAATACCCATTTTATATATATATAAACATACATATATATATATAGCCTACTCTGTGCCAGGCATCTTGCTGGGCTCTGAGAATACAGAAACTATGATTAAAAGAAGTTTATTTTCCCCCAAAAGGCAAACATGGTTTATAGGTATACTGGCTTATTGGACTTTAGTGTTATATGTTGAACATAACTTTTGTCACATATATGTAGACTGCCAGAAAAATCTATTATTTTGCAGACTATATAGATCAGCAGTCCTCAACCTTCTTGGCACCAGGGACCAGTTTCATGGAAGACAATTTTTCCATGGACGGGATGAGAGGAGCTGGAAATGTTTTGGGATGATTGAAGTGCATTACATTTATCATTAGATTCTCATAAGCGCACAACCTAGATCCCTCACATGTGTGGTTCATAATAGGGTTCGGGCTCCTATGAGAATCTGATGCCACCGTGAATCTGACGGGAGCTGGAACTCAGCTTCACTTACTCATACTCACTCACCCCTCACCTCTCACCTCCTGCTGTGTGGCCTGGTTCCTACCAGGCTGTGAACTGTGTGGCCTGAGAGTTGGGGAACCCTGGTGTAGATTTAAAAATAAGGGTATTGTCTTAAATCATTCTTTTAGTAACCAATACATTTTGAAGTATATAAACATGGCTGGTTGGGAAAGAAAACTGAATAATGTTCCCATCCACAGATGGAGCTGGGAGAGAGATAGTATTGTTGACTTTATGTTGTAATAGATCTTGTTAATCTCTTCTTGTAACTTATTCAGAATAGAAGAGAATTGCACAGATATTCTGTTTCCTATGAAGCTTTGCCATGACTTGCAGCATCTGCAGCGGATATATTTATTTTCCTATTCAAATAGGACACAGACTCCCAGTGTCAATTTTGTTCTTATATTGATCTGACTGACTTTTCTTGTTTAGCAAACCATTGTCTCCTTGAGTTGCAAATAAGTAACTAGCTGAGGCAGGAAGAGCTTCTGCCTTGCCCAAGAAAGCTCTAAGAATTTGAAATCAGTTCAATTTCCTCAGGGGTGAAGTAAGAAATAGTCAACAAAAGCCCTAGTTTACCCAGAATACTCCCCATTTATTCCACGTGCACCAACATCCACACTGATCAAGATCGTTTTTTTTCTCTCAAAAACATCCTTGCTTAGAAATAAATTACACAGTCATGCAATTACTTTAGACGTGCCCAAACGTCTCTGCACTACCCCGCCAATTCTAAATGGTCCAAAGAAAGTAGGGTATAATAATACATTCCAGAAAGAGATTTAGCCAATAAAGATGACTGTATCATAACAGAAAATATCTTCATTCATGTTCACTATGATGAAATTCTTCTACTAACAAAGACATTTTCATACACTCTTAAGCTTAATGTGATGTTTGCCTTAATACTATAAAGTGAGGGATAGGTAGAGTTAATAATCAAAAAATAAAAATAAAGTTTATTTGCATATTTAAGTGAATTTCCATGACCCAGAAAGACCTGCTATGCTTTTAAAAGGCATAGGTAAAAATCATGTTTCTATAAAGAGTGAAGTAGATAAAAATAACAGCAACTGATTAAGCACTGCTTTCCTGCTTGGGAAATGATGTTGCCCTTCCAGGACATTGGACTTCTAAATTTCTTTCTCAGAACAGGATCTGATCTGGACCAGGGCATTGGACTTCTAAATTTCTTTCTCAGAACAGGATCTGATCTGGAAAATTCAGGCACTAATAAGACAAAGGAGCAATGACCACAAAGCTACCTTGGGTAAAAATGGAAGTGGTTATAATCCTCTCATTAGAACAGGGATTGGTTTCCATGAGTTACAGCAGCTGGGGAAGAAAGTGTCTGCAACTCCGAAGAGGAAGATACATCAAAATGATTAATCATGGTTAATCCTGAGGAACAAATAATCACTTAGGAAAAGGAAAATGAAGGCAAACGGGAAGGAGAAGAGTTTGTGGATATTGGAAGGTGTAAAAAATTGAGATTTCTGGTTTCCAGTGTGGTATGTAGGAAGCCTGGAAGTTGTCAGTCCTGTGGTTACAATCAAAAAGGAGAAAAGATGAGCAAACTGAAAATCAACAACTCTTCTTGTAATAATACATCCATCAGAAAATTGAAGTCACAGGGCACTGCCTCCAAAATTGGAAAAACAAGCAGATACAGAGAATCACAGCTTACTAGAGCAAAAGCCCAGGACCAGAAACCTACCACTGGAGTCAGTACTGGGATAGAAAAATTCAGCTATAATTGATGAACCCCTGGGGGCTCAGTATAGACAAGCTTAAGATTTAAAAATTCCACTGGTGGCTGGTCTTAAAATGGCGCCAGTGCTTTCCTGAATTTTATCTCTAGGAGTCCCACCCAATTCTCAGCGTAAACATCAGAGAAAAATCGACTCCTCCTTCAGGCAGTAGGAGGGAAAAGGTAATCATTTTGAAATGTACCCAGTGTATTTTGTTCTCTTTAACACATGCATGCCTTCAAGATAAACTATTTCCCTGGAGCCTGACCACCTCGGGTTTTACCAGAGCCTCACTGACCTGGGGGGAAAAGAATTGCCCAACTTGAACTTCTCCAATCTTCTACATGGATGTAGAAAATACTCAACTCTCTAGCTTCCTCCAGCCTCCCACATGAGCAGTTGGAAATAGTTAACTCCAGTCCCCACTAGTCTTAATGTCTTACCTGAAGGTAGGGGCAGTGGGAAGAGAACAGCAAAGCAGTTGTGAAGGTTACAACCCAGAGGCACAGGTTCACTAAATGATTGAAACATAATCATATAACTACAAAATGCTTCTCTTCCTCCCACATCTTACCACTGTATCAGTACAGCTTTTATATGAAAGGATTACAACTCAAGGAACTACGCAACCCAGAGTTTATTTAAGAAGACACTAGAAAGACAAAACAAAATCAAACAAACAAACAAAAATCAAGGGAGACAAAAACAAGAACACTGGAGAAAAATTTTGCCTTTGAAACCTATAGCTGTAGCTAACAGTAAACGCAGTAAACTCTAGCCAATAAGCATAAGACCTCTGCATGTTCTCACTTATGAGAGCTGAACAATGATAACACATGGACGTCGGGAGGGGAACAACACACACTGGGGCCTGTAGGCAGGGTGTAGGGAGGGGAGAGCATTAGGAGAAATAGCTAATGCATGGAGGCTTAATAGGTGGTGGGTTGATAGGTGCAGAAAACCACCATGGCACACATTTACCTAAGTAACACTGCACATCCTGTACAGATATCCCAGAACTTAATTTAAAATAAAATAAAAAAGATTTAAAAAAGACCTTACATTGAAGACTTGTTTATCTAAGTTCCTTTACGTCATATTCAGCTTTCAACCAAGAATCACATGGCATACTGAGATCAAAAATACAGTTTGAATAGGCAAAACAAGCATCAGAACTGGACTCCATTATAGCAGAGATTTTGAAAATATAGAGAATTTGAAATAACTATGATTAATATGCTAAGGAGTCTAATGAATAAAGTAAACAAACATAAGAGCAGATGATTGATATAAGCAGAGAGGTAGGAACTCTAAGAAGAAATCAAAAGGAAATTCTAAAGATTAAAAGAGCATTGTATCCAGAAATTGAAAACAGCTTTCATGGACACATTAATAGACTATATGTGACTGAGGAAAGAACTGGTGAGCTTACAGATATGGTAATAACAACTTTGAAAACTGAAATGCAAAGACAAATGAGAGTAAGAGAGATACAACAGAATTTCCAAGAACTCTAAAAATCACAACAGGTGTAACATTTCTGCAATGAGAATACCAAAAGAAGAAAGAAGGAACAGAAGAATTTGTTGAAGTAATAACTGAATTTTTTCTAAAATCAATGACATCAAACCACAGATCCAGGAAGCTCATAGAAACACCAAGTGGGATAAATAACAATGATTACAAACCTAGGTATATCATATTCAACCTGCAGAAAAATTATAATGGAAATCTTGAAAGAAAACAGAATGAGAGATGGCAGGAGCCACCTTTTTATATAGGAACAAAGATAAGTATTCCATTGGCCTTCTCTTCATAACTTATACAAGCAACAAGAGAGTTCAGTGAAATATTTAAAGTTTTGAAAATTAAAACAACAAACTAAAAAGGTAATTAAAACAACTTAGAAACTTAGAATTCTATAAGATTTCTTATAGTGAATATATATTTTAGAAGTGAGGGAGAAACATTTGTAGATAAAATGGGAGACTCTGTCATCAATAGATGTGCCTTGCAAGAGATGTTAAAATAATTTATTATTATTATTATTGATACATTATACATTCTCATTTCTTTGTGGTGAGAACATTCAAAAGCCTCTCTTCTATCTATGTTGTAATATACAGTACGTTACTGTTAACCATCGTCACCTTACTATGCAATAAAATACCAGGGCTTATTCCTTTTAACTGTCACTTTGTACATTTTGGCCAACCTCTCTCCCTTCTTACCTTCCACTAACCATCCCCGGTCTCTGGTAACCACTGTTATAGTCATTGCTTTTATGAAATCAACTCTTTTAAAAAAAAAAATTCACATATGAATGAGATTATATGGTATTTGTCTTTTGGTATCTGGCTTATTTCACTTACACGATGTCCTCCAAGTTCATCTATGCTGTTGCAAATGGCAGAATTTCATTTTTTTTTTGTGATGAATAGTAATCCATTGTATGTGTGCACCACATTTTCTTCATCTGTTGTTAGACACTTGGGTTGATTCTGTATCTTGGCTATTGTAAATATTGCTGCAATAAACACGGGAGAGCAGGTTTCCCATTGATGTACTGATTTTATTGACCATATTTCTGAGGGTCTATTCTGTCACAGATACGAGGGTAATACTGTTCGGGCATTAATATATTTGGTACTGTGGACATCATAGATCTATTACTCCAGTATTACAGATAAAGAATTGGAATATGCAGAATATGTACAGAATTAAACAACTTACTGAAGGCTCCATATTGAGTGAATAGCAGAATTTAGATAAAATCTTAAGTCTGTCTCATTCTAGAGTGTGTTTATCCCCTACCCTCCTACACCAATATATGCAATATATGTTATTCTGCATGCAATTTAAAATAAATATATTATAGTTACTCAAATTTGCCTGCTTCTGAATTAAAGCACCAATTTAGGCTGGTAATGTGAATAAAAACAGGAAGAATAAGGCAGAGATGTTGAGACTGAATTATTTAAATATGACCGTCTTCAAACGCCATATGTATAATGCTAAATTCAGAATTTGTAAACTCTCTAAAAGATTTGATTGATAAAACTTTCAATGTTCAATTCTTTTAATTCTTCCTCTTAAAGAAGATATATTGAGGATTATCTGGTTCAGCTTTTAGACAAATACCCATTAAAAAGCAATTGCCAAGTTCTTTTTTTAAGACTACATCTGTCTAGAGCTGGGCCTTTTTTCTTCTAATGTAAGGACTCAGAATCTGGATCATAGTCTTTTGAGACCAATTATAGTGATATTTTATTTTTGGATTTCATAATTTAGCCAGTGTCTGGCATATAGAAGATTCCAATTATGGATTTACTGAATGTGTGCTAAATATATGTGTCTGAACATTTCTGCAGTCCCAGAAAGAGGGTTTTTCTTTCATCTTTATAATACCCAAGATTATTCTCTCCCAACCCCCACCTCTCACTCTTTTCTTCTCTTCTTGCTACCCTCTCTCCTCCTTTCTTACTTTCTGTCTCCTTCCTTCCTCATTCCTAAAAGGCCACTCATATGATGGTGGATATTAAAGAGAGACCACTCTTCTTTGTTCTCTCATGTTAATATCTGCTAACTAGCTTGGAGTTTTTATGAAACTTTGGGAAGTCGTTTTATCGTCTGTTTACTCCATATGTTGCTCTTTCTTCTTTATGTGGCCTCAGCTTACTTTCTTTTATAATTCTATTGCTTTTTTTATTCTATAGCATTTTCTTTTTTATTGATGTCTGTTTTATATGAATTCATTTTATTATAGGATCTGTTTTCTTTTCTTCTTCAGGATTCCCAGGATTGAGGGTTAAGCAGTGTCTTCCTTCCCAAAACTTCTGCTGGTTAGGTCTGTACTATCATGGGAATTTTCTTTGAAGGTTAGGAAAGGAAAACAATCTCAGAACAGCTGGATAAAATGTATAAAAGCAGTTGGTTATTCTGGCTTCTTCCACACCAGGGGAATATCTTACCTATACATAAAAGATTCTCTTCTCTTGATAAGTAAGTTCTCTTATTGCTTCCTACCCTGGGGAAAGACATCACATGATAAAATAATAACTGAGAATAGAAAAAAACGAATCAAATTACTTTTACAAAATTCCCATTCTTTATTGTACCAGATATGTTTTCAATATTCCATTGAAATGATATATTTTAAATCATATAATTATTCATTTTGCTTTCATCTCACTTCTATCACCCATTGTAGTTCCCTATGAAAGATTTTTTTATGTGGATATTTATTGACCTTGTTCTCCAAGTTACCTATGGGTGAGTAGGAGTGAAATTATTGACATCAGTATGGAAATGAGTTTGAGAAGCTGTTTGACCACAAAGGAATACATAAAAGTTTATCTAAATTGTGAAGATTACTAAAGGTCATAAGTTTCTGCCATGGTTTTAGCCAACTTTTAAAAAGTCAGACTGTGTTATGTAGAACCGGATGAAACAAATGTAAGAATATTGAAAGGCCGTAAAAGTTAGGAGCCTTTGAGGAAAATGAATTCCTTTTGAGTTAGTGTTCAGTAGCAAGTGTATTAATAATATGTAAGTGTAACTCTTAACTTCACTCAAAGCTAGACTTCTGATGATATATTTTTTAAAAAACACAGGTCATGAATTATAGTGAGAACTTGCCATAGGAAAGTTGGACTTAGCAGCTTGCCATTGATCCATTCAATGAATAGTAACAAACATTGCTTTTAATCAGTTTTGCATTTGCACATTTATCTGTTTTGAAAGCCAATTCAATAAAACGTCTTATTTGACATTACCTTTCCATGTTCTGTACTATTTGTTCTGGTTAGATTGAACTATGATTGTTGATACAGTTTCCTGAGGGCATTGGTATACTTACCATTGCAGAATGATTTTTTTCACAAGACGACTTCTTTGTCCCTTTCAAAACTGCTATCTTTTCCACTGTGAAATGGCCTGGGTTTGCAAGTGGGTAGATAACTTTGGTATCTCATTGTGCATCACCCGATAACACTTGCTATGCTTACATAACTTTTCAATTATGTGACCCTATTCAATATTCTGATGAGGGACCTGAAATGAGATTTTTCTCAGGTATCTTATCCACTTTCATGTAGAAGTTCTAATCTTTGCACGAATAGCAAAATTAGTATTTTGGTAACATAAACATTGAAGCCCCTGAATTTTAAAAAAGGAGATTCCCAACTTGAGAAAGAATACAGGCTCTAAACTTCCAATTATATGTGATAAATCACCAAAAATGAAGCCATAATGTGTGTGCATGTATGTTTATAATCTCTCAGGATTTAGTGAATTTGCAGACATAAATTTGCTTCTTATAAAATCGAGATTTGGAAACCCTTTAGTAAGCAGAATGAAAGGAACAGTGAAATAGGTTAATGCCTCTAGATGTTGCTTCCCCCCACCTGTGCTTTCTTTTGCTTCTTTCTCTCTGGTCTGCTTCAGCACTCTTGAACATGTAATGCATAATTGTGATCCAGCATAGTATAGAGGTTCAAAATGTAGACCTCCAAACAAGTCATCTGTATTCAAGTCCCAAATCTGCCTCTAATCGACTGGGTAGCCTTAAACAAAACTTAATCTCTCCGTGTTTTAATGACCTTACATGTAAAATATGAAGAAAAAAAAAAAAAAAAAAAAGTACTTGCTCATAGGATGGTGGTTAGTTTTAAATGAGATAGAATATGTTTAATGATTACTTAAGATATAAATGTCAGTTATTGTTAATATCTGCCATTACCATATTTGATGGCCATCTATTGATTTGCCTGCATAATATCCCTACTATTTCCTTGGAAACAATTCTTTAAATCTCCTTGAGAAATTTCTTTCCTTACTGTGATTTTCTTAGACTCTTACTCAAGGTGCTTTGTCCTGCTCAAGCCAAGCAGTGACCATGAGGCAAACCTCCTAGGGCAAACAAATCTCCATTCCATGTAATTAAAAATGTCAACAATACTGCATTACATGCTTAAACATTTGCTAAGAGGGTAGATGTTATGTCATGTGTTCTTATCACAAATAATATTTATAAGAGAATGGGAGAAAACTCGAGAGGTGATGGATAGGTTTGTGGCAAAGATTGTGGTGATGGTTTCACAGGTGTGTATTTATCGCTAAACTCATCAAGTTGTATACATCAATTATACAGCTTTTTGTATGTCAAAATTTAAAATATTATAAAGAAACAAGTAACATTAGACACATTTCCAAAGCATGTCAAATATATATTTTAATTTTCTATGTGCACATTTATGAGAGCTTTTAAAATACAATATTCAATTCACTTTTCCCTTTGTCATATCATCGTGACTGGAATATCTAAGAAAATGATAAGTTGAAGTGATGAAAGTATACACACTTCTCTTGTTCTTAACCTCACTGTGAAAGTGAAAAGCTCTTTTTAATTTCTAATTTACTGAGAATTTTCATCATGAAGAACATTAACTTTTAATCAATGTTTTTCCTGCAACTATTCAAGTGGTTATATATTTTTTCTCCTTTACTCTTATTAGATTATTTTAAATTATTTTATGTAATTTACCTCAACTTTCAAAATTATCAGAATAAAATTGTTAATAATATCTCCATTGTATATTTTGATGTTTACATATTTGAGGTATATTCTCTTTTCTATTACTAATATTATATTGATAATTTGTGGGTTTTGCCTCTTTTTTCTTATCGTTCTTGTTAAAATGTAATACTAATTTCAAAGAACAAATCTTGGCTTTGTAATTACATTTATTTTATATTTGCCTTCTTTTCAATAATATGTGTTGTTTATTATCAATCCCTTTATTTCCTTGAGTTTAATTTGATGTTCTTTTAATGGCTGTATGAGATAAAATTTTAGAAAACTAACTTCCAACTTTGTATAGTTCTAAATATGGCCCTTTAGACACATTATTAGCTGTATCTAGTGGATTCTGTTATATTTTTAATTTTTATTTTCCTCAGAATATTTTCTAATTTTCATTGTGATATCCTCTTTGACCCATGCATTATTTGGAAACATGTTTCTTAATTTCTTAATTTGAAAACATTTTGGGGGAGAATTTAAAATTTGAGATGGGTACCACAGGGAAATAATGGTAAAAATGACCACATTAAATGTAATGGCCCAAAGAAACCACATTTGAGTTTGCCACCAATGTCTTCACAGCTGCCTTATCTCTGACCTTTTCTCACTTGATTTACTAAATTACTCCACATTCATCCAATCAGTTCTCCTTTTGCTTATGTTATCCAGAGTTTCTTTCTGTTTCATACAACAAACAGCCCTAACTGAGACATTCTGTACACAAAATACCCTGTTCTGCCATTCCTTGTTACCCTATTCAAATGTCACCAAATAGTCAAGGTCCAATTTAACTCATACTTCTTTTAAGAAATGCCCACATCCTCTGGATTCTGCTAAATAGTAACACACAGTTTCTCAGACTTATTTGTTAAATTGTTTTATATTCAATTATTATTTAGCATTCTTTCTCTACCAAGACTCTTAGAGGTAGGAGGTAGTTACGAAGCTTAGAAATTATATCGGAGCTGAGATTCTGATTAGGTGGTTATCTGGACTCTATTTTTACTCTACTAGTGACTGGAAATCCACTACTTTAATAAGGCAGGCTATTCAATGTTTGAGCAGCTCTAATCTTCTTAAAAAGTATTTTTAATAAACAGTGCTTACTGGAATTAATATCTATGATACTAGTTCAGTTATCTTAAACATTACAGTATCTACTCCTTTCTCCTCAGAAAATATACTGCGGATATTTAGAAAGTGCTACCCCATCTACACTGAATCTTGACTTTGACTCTTTCTGCTCTATTAATTATTCCTTGGAGGGGATGGCCTCCAGTCTCCTGTCAGCCTGTATACAGATTCTGGATTGCATTACATTTAAATTGTCGATGGCTTTCAATTGATAGAACACAGCATGTCACTCAAGATGTGTTCTGATAATCGTAGGTTAGAGTGGAATTCTTGATATTCATAAATCATTTAACTCTGCAGTTACTAGAACATAAAATATAGTAATAAGTTGCAGTAAAGAGACTGTAGCTGAAATATGATTAGAGATGACTTTCTATTAAGGCATTTTAAGTGAACCCCAAATACAATCCTTTAACCACTGACAATGAGACTATGGTACAAGAGTAATTGTCCCCTCAACAAAATGTCACATGGTGGGATTAATTTTTTTTTAACTAATATGTTAAAAAAGTAATTTATGAACAGTATTAATAGAAGAGGTTACTACTGAAAGGAAATAATATTGATTTATTAAATTTCATATATATATACACACTTGCATATGCAAAAATGTAATTCATAGATAACTCTCAGGAATATGTCACCCATTAATTATGTAAAGTAAAATTATACAATAATAATTATTTTGGTTTAAAATAGGTCAATATTTTAAGATGATAGAATAATTTATAAATTATTAAAAAGCCAAATTTGTAATCCATAAAATTCTAACAAAATGCAGCATATATATATAGTGTATGAGTGAATTTAAGAAAGATCAATAGACTCTATACAAATAGAAACAGAAGAAGATTAAAGAGTTAAAAAGGAAGAGAGAATGGAAAAGGCATAAAATAATATCAAATAACCTAACATATGAATAACTGGACTTTCACAGTAGGAAGAAAGAGAGTAAGAGGCAGATGAATTGTTTGAAGAAATAATGCCTGAGAAGTTTCCAAAATAATAAGACCATAAATTACAGATTCATGAAGCTAATATAAATCCAGAATAATTAAAAACAAAACAAAAAAGAAATTCTAGACGTATTGAAATTACTGAAGATGAAAGACAAAGAGAAAATCTTGAAGGTATCCAGAAAAAAAAAAACAACAACACATTTTATATACTGAAATGTAGAATAAAAAAATGAAAGCAGATTTTTCATTTCAAACTCTAAAAGTCAGACAATAATAGAATAATATCTACAAACAGAGATTTCTAGGCCCAGGGAAAATGTCTTTTAAAAAGGGCGAATGAATAAAGACTTCAGACAATCAAAGCCTTGAAGAAGTCCATGCCAACAGCACTGCACACAAGAAATATTAAAGGAACCACAGAAAAAGAAATCTAGAAAGAAATAAAGCTGAAAATGTCATATGTAATTGTAAATATAAAATTATTTTATGACTTTTTAAATCTAAAAGCAATGATATAGGTTTATAGACTATGAAAGCGTAAAGCATATGACTGAATACAACAGAACGGGAAGAGGAATTGGAATTATACTATTTTAAGGTTTATATATGACACACGAAATGCTAAAAATTTGAAGGTAGATTCGGATAATTAACTATGTACTATTTATGATACATACTAGTACATATAGTACACATGTACTGAAATGACATGAGTGTACATGCCATAGTACACTGTATGTACTAATATGTACTATGGCATAATTAGTATACTGTATATATTAATATGTACTAATATATACTCATGTGATATCAAGAATTTTTATGCAATATTCTTGAAATGACAAAATTATATATACAGAGTACAATTTAGTGGTTGGTAGAGGTTTAGTCTAGGGAAAATGCTGAAAAACTAAAAGGATATAAATACAAGCCAATAGTAGAATTAATAAGAAATTGTAAAATATAGGCAATTCATTTTAAAATTTTTATTTATTTTACAATTTTTGTGAACACATAGTAGGTGTATACATTTGTGGGGTACATGAGATGTTTTGATACAGGCATGTAATGTGAAATAATGGCATCATGGAGAATGCGGTATCCATCCCCTCAAGCATTTATCCTTTGTGTTACAAATAATGCAGTTACATTCTTTTAGTTATTTTTGAACACACAGTTCTTTAGGAGGACGAGGCGGGTGGATCATGAGGTCAGGAGATTGAGACCATCCTGGCTAACACAGTGAAACCCCATCTCTACTAAAATTACAAAAAGTTTGCCGGGCGTGGTGGTGGGCACCTGTAGTCCCAGCTACTTTGGAGGCTGAGGCAGGAGAATGGCGTGAACCCCGGAGGCAGAGCTTGCGGTGAGCCGAGATCGCGCCACTGCACTCCAGCCTGGGCGACAGTGCGAGACTCCATCTCAAAAGCAAAACAAAACAGAAAAAACACAATTAAGTTACTATTGACTATAGTTACCTTGTTGTATGATTAAATAGTGTATCTTACTCATTGTTTCTAACTATTTTGTTTTGTACCCATTTATCATCTCCACCTCTCCCCTAACCTGACACTACCCTTCCCAGCCTCTGGTAACCATCCTTCTACTATTTCCAAGAGTTCAATTGTTTAGATGTTTAGATCCCACAAATAAGTGAGAACATGTGATGTTTGTCTTTATGTGCTTGGCTTATTTCACTTAACATAATTATCTTCATTTCCATTAATCTTGTTGCAAAGGACAGAGTCTCAGTCTTTTTGTGGCTGAATAGTACTCCATTGTGTATATGTACCATATTTTCTTTATCCATTCCTCTGTTGATAGACATATAGGTTGCTTCCAAATTTTGGTTACCGTGAACGGTGCTGCAACAAACATGAGATAGCAGATATCTCTCCCGTATACTGATTTCATTTCTTTTGTATGTTTACTTAGCAGTGGGACTGCTGGATCATATGGTAGCTCTGTTTTTAGTTTTTGAGAAATCTCCAAACTGTTTTCCACAGTGGTTGCACTAGCTTACATTTCCACCAACAGTGTACAAGCCTCCCCTTTTCTCTGCATCCTTATCAGCATTTATTATCGCCTGTCTTTTGCATAAAAGCCGTTTTAACTGGGGTCAGGTGATAGCTCATTGTAGTTTCCATTTGCATTTCTCTGATGATCAGTGATGTTCAGCACCTTTCATATGCCTGTTTGCCATTTGTATGTCTTCTTTTGAGAAATATCTATGCTGATTTTTAATTGGATTATTAGATTTTTTCCTATAGAGTTGTTTGAGGTCTTTATATATTCAGGTTATTAATTCCTTCTCAGATAGGTAGTTTGCAAATGCCATTTAATTTTTGAAAAGCACTGAAAGTGGAAAAAAGAAATGAAGAATAGATAGACTATATTGCAAACAGCCAGTGAGATAATAGATTTATATCAAACACTAACAATACTTACATTATCACTTATTTAAATTATCGTTTCAAGACAGAAGTTGTCATATTGGATTAAAAATTAAGAACCAATAAGCAGATACCACTACACACCTTTTAAAATGGCTAAAACCCAAAACAGTGAAAACAAAAAATGCTAGCAAGAGTTTGGAGCCACCGATATATTCATTCATCACTGATGGGGATGCAAAGTAGTACAGCCACTGTAGAAGACAGTTTGGCAGTTCCTTAGAAAGCTATATATACTTTTACCACATGATCCAGTGATCATATTCCTTGGTATGTTCACACACACACCAGAAAAAAGAAAAAAAACCCACAACCAAAGACAATCAACCAAAAAGCCTTGCACACAAATATTTAGAGCAGCTTTATTCATCATTGTCAAAGCATTTAAAAAGTAAGAACAAACAAGATACCACTATAAACTTTCAAGAAAACAAGATGTCCTTCAAAAGATAAATGTATAAACAAACTGGCATATCCGTACACTGAAAAATTATTTGGCAGTAAAAGGAAATGAGCTACCAAGTCACAAAAAGACATAAAGGAAGCTTACATGCATATTACTGAGTAAAATAAGCCAGTATGAAAAGATTACATACTACATAATTCAAACTACATGACATTCTAGAAAAGGCCAAACTATAGAGACAGTAATAAGTCATTGGTTGCCAAGGGTTCAGCAGAAAGAGGATTAAATAGGTGGAACTCAGGGAATTTTTTAAGGCAGAAAAATTATTCTATTTGATACTGCAATGGTAGCTACATGCAATTATACCTTTGTAAAAACCCATGCATTGTATAACCAAAATACTAAATCCCAATGTAAACTATGAACGTTAATTAATATTGTCTTGTCAATTGCAACAAATTTGTCACATTAATGAAAAAATGTTAACAATAAAGGGGATTGTGGGGAAGAAGAGGGGACAGAGGGATAATATGAGTACTCTGTCATTTTGAAACTGACCCAATTGTCTATAGACAGTTACTTTTTTGGATAAACATAGAAGCTGATTCTTTCAGTCTTAAAACTTGAGAAACTTACATTTGTCTTATCTGAGTTTATTTCAGGGAACTGACAATCAGGTAGCATCCCAGACAGTATCAAAGAGCTGAAACTTACAATATCATTGCATCTAGACAATGGTGGGATGCCAGATCCCTTCTTTGTCTTGATGGTAGTGTGCCCCTCCCTAATTCCTGTTTGCCTGCATGTAGCTACATCCCTTTTCTGCAATATAAATCCCCAATTTCAGGGAGATAGATTTGAGACTGACCTGCTCTCCTCGGCTGCAGCACCCAAGAATAAAGCCTTCTACCCTGGCAATTCTCATTGTTTCAGTAACTGGCTTTGCATACTGTGAGCAACAGGACCTAAACTGAATCCATGGCATTTCAATAACAATTTCTGCTCATTTTTTCTTTAAATCTTAAACTTCTTTAAAAATATTCTATTAATTTAAAAAGGTAATATTTATCTATTTGCTAGTTACAAGAAACTTAGATTGAATATGAAGGCATGTATAAGATTAAGAGTCAAACGAATGTAAACACGAATCAAAAGAAAGCTGGCGTGACTCTGTTAATAACAGAAAAGTTGAAGTGAAAAACAAAATATTATCAGAAATTAAAGAAGGCCATTATGTAACAATAAAAGGCAATAGAATGTTTAATTCACCAAGATGACATGACAACTCCAAATGGGTATGTACCTAGCAACAGAACTTCAAAATGTACAAAGCAAAAGTAGATAAAACTGAAAGGAAGAAGAGGCAGATTCACAATTATCACTGGAAACATCAACACTCTTCAATACTACATGTTCAGTAATCAATAGACAAACAGAAAATTGGTACGAATGTAGGAGACCGAACACCACAAGGAATGTGAATTATTTCACATTTACAGAACACTCCATCAAGTAACAGCAAAATACTCATTTATTTTCCAGTGCACATAAAAATTCACCAAGATGGACCGCATTTTGGGCCAGAGATCAGGAAACTTCTGTATAAAAGGTAAAATAATCAATATTTTAGGGTTTTTGATCTATATAGTCTCTCACCACAACTCATCTGTTGTCAGGTGAAAGGCCTTGTGGATAATGGAGAAACAGTTTTTTTTTTTTTTTTTTTTTTTTTTTTTTTTTTTTTTTTTGTCACATTCTACTCAATAATCTCACTCTGCCCTAGGTATTTACTCATGTGGAAACAAAAAACTTAAGTACACACAACCTGGTACCTAAATGTTTATAGTAGTATCATTTGTAATCACCAAAATCTGGCAACAATCCAAATATCTCACAGCCAGGGAGAAAAGGTAAACAAGCTGTTATATCTACACAATGGAATGCTGTCAAGCAATCAAAAAGGAAGAGACTACTTTTGCTACTTTTGGGTGCAACTACATAGATGAATCACAAATGAGCTATATTAAAAAAGGTTCAGTTTTAAAAAGGCTATATACTGTATTTTTCCACTTATATAACACTCCGGAAAAGACAACATTTGAAGGATTATTGTTATATTAATGGTTGCAAACGGCTAGGACTTGGTGAAAGGTTAACCACAAAGCGCCAAGGAGACCATCTGGGCAGTAATGGGATTGTCATATTATTGCTGTGATGGTGATTACATTAATTACTGTGATTTTTAAACTCATAAAACTGTACACTATCAGTAAACCTGACAGATAAATGTTATGATAGATTGTACAGAGTCCATAGATAACATGGGGGCTGCCACTGTGTGAGGATACTATGGTGAGTATTTCCATGCAACTCAGATACATACTCTTGCACGTGTTTTATTAATTAAGAGGTTAAAAAAAAAAAAAAAACTATTTGAGTGGTACAGTTCATATCATTATGTACTATATCTAGTTTAGATGAAAGAAGAAATGTCATCTCATCTGAGGGTTCTGGCTGTCACTACCCTCAAGAATACTTCAACAATTTTTCTATAAGATGCTGCATTTTCTTGGCCTTTGTCACTTCTTGCCTGCACTATTACCTGATCTCTTCTTTTCACTGAATTTGCTAATAATATTTCATTCAAATTCATCCTACATCAGCAGTAGATTTAAAATGAAAACTTGATCATTATCATTGAAAACACCTAACTGTTTCACTGAATTCTGAAGTATGAATTACTGAGATTTTCTGAAGGTGTCTTAGGGGCTGCCAACTGAAGTGAACGTAAAACAAATTGTACCTTCCTCCTCCCCCGAATGCACTAACTTCAACAGGAAAATTTCCCTTTTATTTGTTTTCTAAATTTAAATTCTCCCCCAGATTTCTTACATACAATGAATTCTACTTTCAGAAATAGTTTTAAAACCACAAACTCTCCTGATAAAAACATCTTCTTAACGTGGCAAAGAAGTGCACTGGTTGCTCTATCTGGTCTTCTCCAACACTGCATTTATCACTTCTTGCCCTACTCTTCCTGTAGCATGACTACACAGTCATGCTCTCCATAAGCTCTCTGCCTTGCTTATCGTAGCCTATCATCTCAGAATGCTCTTTATTCTTTCATTTGCTTGGATAACTTTTGCTCATACATATAGGTTCATTTTTAAGAGGTATGTGTAAGGAACTTCCTTGACATTCCAGACTGGATTATTTATTCCTTCTCACATTTTCATTTTACATATTGCTGTAAGCACATTTTCACATTTTATTATATTGTTTTTTATGTGACTCAGAACTCAGCCTTTGAGTCTCTTTTGATCTCTTCCCTTCCTGTCTACACCCACTCCCTTTAGTGACCTCCTCCAGTTTTTTGCCTTTATATATTACCTATAAGCTTATGATTCATAAAATTATCTCCAACTTTGATATCTCCATTGAAATAAAGACTTCTATAATAAATTTTCAACTTAAAAGTTCTAATTGACTATCTAATAGGTATCTCAATCTTGACTTTTTCAAACTCAACTTCTTAATATCCCCCAACCCGAAACTATTGTTTCTGAATTATTTCACTTTTTTGCTAACAACAATACCCTTAGTCCAGTTGTCAACCAAAACCTATGAACTCATTCTTGAATAGTCTCAACAATCAATATCGATATATAAAATAACGCTTTTAGCTTTATTATCAAAATATATCATTCCAGTTCCTCTACTGCATTGCAAACACCTTAAAGACTAATCCTCCAGCTAATTACAAGCATTACTACACAAAATTCAAAATAAAAAGCAACTCTCTGAAAACAGTGGAGCAAATGAAAAATCCACCTATTGGCAGATTGTTAGAGGGAAATCAAAATGTGGAAATGTTGCTAAATGGGGTTCATTACTTTTCAACACTTTTGGCTTCATCACAAAGGCTTTCCTCAGTAATGGAGCAAAGCAGTCTTAGCAGCTAGAACCCCAAGATCTCAAGGAGAAAAAGCAGAAAACACCGTGGAGAGAAATTAAAGATGAATTAAGTAAGTGGACAGATGCATTTTATAAGAGTGTTAAAAGAGTCACTTACGTTAAAATTGTAATTCTCACTGAAATAACTTATGTATTCAATAAAATTGCTACCGTAATTCTAACAAGTGTTCTGTAGAATTCGACAAGGATATATTAATATTTATACAGTAATACAAAGAACCTAGAATAACCAATGCAAATGTTTTGAATAAAAAATTAGAATGACACACTATATCAAAGTTAAGAATCAATATAAAACTTTAATAATGATGATAGTTTGGCAGTGGTTCAGAAATGGCTCCATATAATGGTCAAATGATTTCTTCTACCATTATTATTTTAACTCTTCATTTTGTGATATTAAACTCACATGCAGTTGTAAGAAATAATACAGACAGGTCCCACTGAGTAAAAGAAATCCTTTACCCAATAGTAGCATCTCGGGTAAGTTGCTGATTTTTTGTGTTATCATTTTGTCTATTACTGAGATAGAGTGTAAAAATCTTTGATATTGTTTGACTGTGTCCCCACCAAATCTCTCCTTGAATTGTAGCTCCCATAATTCCCACATGTTGGGGGTGACATCTGGTAGAAGATAATTGAATCATGGGGACAGTTTCCCCCATATTGTTCTTGTGGAAGTGAATAAGTCTCATGAGATCTGATGATTTTATAAGGATTTTCCCCTTTCACTTGATTCATTCATTCTCTTGTCTGCCACCATGTAAGACATGTCTTTCACCTTCTGCCATGATTGTGAGGCCTCCCTAGCCACATGAAACTGTGGGTCCATTAAATCTCTTTTCCTTTATATATTACCCAGTCTCAGGTATGTCTTTATCAGCAGTGTGAAAATGGACTGATAACAGTCTTTAGCTTAAATTGTGTATTTGCCTATTTCTCCTTTCACTTATATTAGTCTTACTTCAAATATTTTGTATGGTGCATGGATAATTAAGATTAATACGTTTTGTTGGAATGACCATTTTATAATTATACAATGTCCCTCTCTGTCTCTAGTTATTGACTGAGATATAGATCTACAGTGTTATTTATCAGATATTTTCATTGATGAAACTTTGCATAATACATTTTTTTCTTTTTTCCATTTACTATATCTATAGTTTTATAGTTTATCTGAATTTCTTACAAACAGCATATAGATAATGTTAAAAGATAATTTCTATTTAATATAGTTGCCAATATGTCAGATATTTTACTTTTGTTTTGGGTTTTCCCTTCCCCAATCATTTTACTGTTTGCCTTTTTCTACCTTTCTATGGGTTACTTGACCTTTTTCAGACTTTCATTTTAATTTGTCCATAGTGTCATTGTGTGCATCTGATGTCAACCTTTCTTACTGGTTATTATATATATTACATTATACGTACATAACTTATCAGTCAACTGGTGTCATTATTTTGCCAGTTAAAGTAAAATGTAGAATCTTTAGCACACTTTGTGCTCCTCCACCACCACCCATTTACAATATAATTGTCTTAAATATTTTTCCACATAAACTTAGAATCACATCAGAAGGTGTTGTAACTTTTTCATCAAGCATCAAACATAATTTAGAAAATTTAAGAGGAGAAGAAAAATGTATTGTCTTTACCAATATTTTATAACAATGAGAAAATTTCCTTTAGCCATATCCTTAGGGCAGATCTGCTGGTGACAAGTCCTCTTAGTGTTTATTCCAAAATGTCTTGATTTGTCCTTCACTCTTGAAATATATTTTTAGTAGACATAGAATTCAGGGTTGACAGAACCTTTTTTCAGCTCTTAAAAAAATATCATGTCTCTTCTCCTTGCTGACCTGGTTTCTGATGAGAAACCTGCTGTTATTCAATTTGTTTTTACCTTCATGTACGGTGTCAATTTTCTTGCTGCTTCCAAGTTATTTTCTTCATCCTGAGTTTTCAGAAGCTTGACTATAATGTGTCTTGGTGTGTATAGTTTGTAGTTTATTCTGTTTGTGATACAAACTAATCCAAGAAGCAAAGTAGTTTCTTGGATCTGTTAGCTTACACCATTTCCCAAATTTGGGAAGATTTTAGCCATTGTCTCTTAGAGTAATTTTTCAATCTTATCCTTTTTCTTCTTTCCTGGAACTCAAGTGACACAAATGTTAGCTCTATTGATATACAGTCTAAAGTTTCCTCAGGCACTGTTTATTTTTTAAAATTTATTTTCTATGTTTTGTCAATTGTGTAATTTTTATTGTTCTCTCTTAAGATTCAAAAATTATTCATTCTATCCTTTCTGTTCCTCTATTAGAACCACCTTTTGCAATTTAATTTTCATTATTGTAGTTTTATGTTCTAAAATTTTTATTTGATTCCACTCTATACCTCCTATATCTTTGCTAAGACTTTCTATTTTATTGCTGAGTTAAAAATATATTTCCAGTATGTTTGTAACTTCTGGGTGAAGCAATTTCGTGATGACTGCTTTAAAATCTCTGTCAGAGGATAATTTCTCCTCTCTCAGTTTTAAGTTTATTGAATTTTGAAAAACAAGTTCAGATTTTTGGGTTCTTAGTAAAATGAGTGACTTTCTACTGAAACCTGGACAACTTAAGTATTATGTTATGAGATCTTGACTCTTACTTCAATTTTCCGTCTTAGCGCCCTTCCTTTAACATGACTCCAGTAAGGAGAGAAAGGCATGCCCCATTATTGAATGAATTCATAAGTCCAGACACCTCACATGATTTCCACCGACATTGCAGGGCAGGGGATAGAAGGTGACAATAGGAGGATGAAAAGAGAAACAGGCTGGGGGAAAGATACTTGGTTACCAACCGGTGGAGATAAAAGTCTCCACCCTCCATTCAGCCCTCTTTGGTGCCACACCTGTACTTTCAGGGGGATCGATGAGTGTCCTTACAGCCAGACAGGTGTGGAAGTCCAGGCTCTCCACTCAGTCTTTGCTGGGATTGCTGAAAGTAGGGCAGAAATTTCTGTTTTTCACTTTTTCATTTTTTTGCTAGTGTTTAGGAATAGTAGTTATTATTATATGAAAGTGTTCCACCTTACTATTAATAGAATGCTGCTTTCCTGGTCCTATGACTAGAGAAAAGACTTTGTGGGTGTTTTCTTTTCTGTGCCTGCTGATGTTTTCAAGCTACATCTTCAACAGCTTTATTACTGGAATACATAACATAAAAAGAAAACGCAGGGAACTGACCACACCATTGCACAGATTTTGAGGTCCTTAGATCATGACTTATTTTATCTACCTTTTAGTGTCCTTTAATGATGGTTATATATAAAATGTCCAAGCTTTTCATTGTTTATAGCAGGAGAAATAGGAAAAAAATATCTACTCCATTTTTCCACAAATGTAAGAGGTCAGTTGATTTTTGTAAAATTGCCAAGACAATTCAATAAATTTCATTGCATTACATAAATGTTTCATATCAAATAAATATATAATATACATATACACAGTAATATAATTTACATAGAATCTTTCATATATTTTATTTCTACATTATATATTAACCTGCAACCTATTGTTATTATACTTTAAATTGTTTTCTATTAAATGTTTTTTTAAAAAAATGAGACAAAGAAACTCTTTAATATGTACATACATATTAAATATTTTAATGCTATTTATTCCTTTGTGTAAATAAGGGTTTCCATCTGGGATCATTTTACTTTATCCTGTAGAACTTTCTTTGCAACTTCTTATAATGCTAGTCTGGAAATGGATCCTATTTTAGCATTCGTTTACCTAGAAATGTTTTCATTTTGTATTCATTTTTAAAGAATATCTTCACTGGACATAGAATAACAGGTTCACAATTTGGTTTTATTTTCAGCTCCTAAAATGTTGCTACATTTTATTCTGGCTTGCATTGTTTTGTTGCTAAATCAAAGGCTATTGGTATTTTATACCTGTATGCAGATCGTCCTCATTTTGTCTTTTAGTTGTTTTAAAATTTTATTTTACAACTTTTTTTTTTTTTTTTTGAGATGGAGTCTTGCTGTGATGCCAAGGCTGGAGTGCAATGCAAGATCTTGGCTCACTGCACCCTCCACTTCCCTATTCAAGTGATTCTCCTGCCTCAGCCTCTCGAATAGCTGGGACCACAGGCACACTCCACCACACCTGGATAATTTTGTATTTTTAGTAGCGATGGGGTTTTACCATATTGGCCAGGGTGGTCTCGAACTCTTGACCTCAAGTGATATGCCTGACTCAGCCTCCCAAAGTGCTGGGATTACAGACGTGAGTCACTGTCCCTGGCCATTTTACAACTTTCTATAAGTGATTTGGTCACAGCTTTGGGTAGATTTTTTGAACTTCTCAGATATAAGAAGAACCAATTTTTGTATAAATATTTTAAACCCATTCTTTTTTGAGGGGAATTAAATTAGACCTATGTTAGATTACTTGAAATTTTCTCATAGTATTGAGAATTTGTTCATCATTTAGCATTTTATTCTCTTAGTGATTTAGTTTATGTATTTTCTCTTTCTATGTCTTCAAGGTTACTGACTTTTACTTTGATATTGCTAAATCTACTTTAAAGTTCATCCTGAGTATGCTTGCACTTTACAGCCCTAGAAGTTTCATTTGCATATCCTTCATGTCTTTCTTTATATTATTCATGTTTTCCTTTAATTTATTACACATAATTATATCTCCTTATAGTTCTTATTTGGTAACACTACTATTTCTGATTTTTGAAGCTTTGGGTTTTATTTTCTTTTTACCAGTGTTAGGACATTTTCCTGCTTCTTTACATGTCTAGTGTTTCTTTTATTTGATGCTGAATAATGTTAATACTGTTTTTAAATAGATTTTATTATTTTTCTTCCAATAGTGTTAGACTTTATTTTGGCTTGCACTTAAATTATATGCTAACCAGCTTGATTCTTTTAAAAACTTGTTAATGTAAGTCTAGAATAGGCTTTACTTTAAGATTAATTTATTCATACTAACAAGGTTTGATCATTCTAGAGCCTCTTTTGAAAATTGCAGATGTTTTATGGGTTGTTTCCTGTAATTTATCACAGATCCATGTTAGGTATTTTTAGGCTTACAGTTCCCCTGTCATTGTTTTTACTCCAGAGATCTTTCTTTTTGCAGTCTGAAAAGTAACTCCTGGTCAGAATAATTGCAGGAATCAACTCATTTGTGATTCTACTCTCAGAGAACATGGCCTCCATTCTGTGATATTCGAAATAATTGTTTCATATATTTTGTCCTGTTTTCTAGTTATTTATTACAAAGGCAAGTTGAAGGTTCACTTATTCTGATATCTCTTTAAATGGAAGTTTCTTGTATCTGAATGCATCACTATTCAATATGATATTTATTTTTCTTTTGTTTGTCTTTTTCTCCTACCACAATTTCAGCTCTATGAGGCCAAGCATTTTTTTCTTTCTCTACTAGAAAAGTTGCTAGCACATTGGAATCATGTTATAAATATTGGTTTTTGATGAAGCTGCTTACTGTTTTGGGAAAACAGCACTGTCAGCTAATTAACAAAAGATTCCTCATGATTCCACTAAAGCACCGTGATCTGGCATCCTTTCTAGGTGGCTGATGCCCAAACCCTTTTGCTGTTAAATATTTCGACTTTTATTTCTGATTTCCTTATTTGGAAAGGGAAGAATAATGTTTTCAATATTCCAAAAACAAATCATGATACCAATTACCACTTGGTATATTTTCTTAGCTCTTATTGACTCCTATTTTTGAAAGATCCTGCTGTTACGTCATTGTCAGAATGATTCATTTCCCTTGGCCTTGCTTTAAATATAACTGAAAACCTTCATCACTAGGTAAAATATCTGCAAACTTTGAATTTCTAACAGCTATTTCCAGTTATACCTACTACCATCTTCCCCCCACCTCCAAAACACACGACTGTCTTTGCTGAAAAACTCTCATCTGTCACTCTTGGTTAAGAAGCAAGTTTTTATAATTCTGTGTCTCTACACAGATTCCCTCTATAATTATAGCAACAAAACGTTTCTAATTAATGTGTTTATATATTTATCATTATTCTTTTTCTGGTTGTCTTGGAAACAAAGGCAGAGAATATCAGTATTTACTTCAGCTTAGGAATTTCTGTTGAAGAGGGAAGATAGAGACAATAAAATAGGCATCAGCTAGGCAGAGGTGGCTTCATTTTCACCTTCTTCAAATTGAAAATGCGTAGCACAAGCCTTCCTTGATTATTTTCTTACAGTCATAAGTCTCTAGAAATTTGTGAATGCTGGCCATCAATGTATTGAGTCTCATTCATCTGGCTATATAATAATAATCTATGAAGCTTTAGGCCAGAGGTGTCCAATCTTTTGACTTCCCTAGTGTATTAATCTGTTCTCGTGCTGCTAATAAAGACATACCTGAGACTGGGTAATGTACAAAGAAAAGAAGTTTAAGTGACTCACAGTTCCACATGGCTGGGATGCCTCACAACCATGGTAGAAAGTGAATGAGGAGCAAAGGCAAGTCTTACATGTTGGCAGGCAAGAAAGAGCTTTTGCAGGGGGGACTCCTCATTATAAAACCATCAGATCTCATGAGACTTATTCATTATCATGAGAACAGCACAGGAAAATCTGCCCCATAATTCGATTACCTCCCACTGAGTCCCTCCCATGGCACATAGAAATTATGGGAGCTACAATCCAGATGAGATTTGGGTAGAGTCACAGCCAAACCATATCACCTGGGCCACAATGAAAGAAGAATTGTCTTGAGTCACAAAAAAAAAACAAAACAAAAAAAAAAAAACCTCAAAAAATCTCATAATATTTTAAGACAGTTTACGAATTTTTGTTGGGCCACATTCAAAGCTGTCCTGGGCTGCATGCAGCCTGTGGGCCACACTTTGGACAAGCTCATTCTAGGCTGAGGAGAACTGAAATAAACAGATCGTTTTTGTGATGAATTTCCCGGGTGTTCTTTCAGTTTCTTTTATTTGGATGTCTAGAAATAAAGGACATACAAATTAATAAAGAGGAAACCAATTTCTCGCTGCTTGCTGATAATATGATCATATACCTAGAAAACCCTCAAGACTCATCCAAAAAGCTCCAAGAACTGGTAAATGAATTCAGCAAAGTTTTAGGATACAAAATTAACGTACATAAACCAGTAACTGCTACACACCAACAGCAACCAAGCTGAGAATCAAATGAAGAACTCAACCCCTTTCACAAGAGCAGAAAAAGAAACAAACAGATAAAAACCACTTAGGAGTATACCTAACCAAGAACATGAAAGACCTCTATAAGGAAAACTACAAAACACTGCAGAAAGAAATCATAGAAGACACAAAAAATGGAAGTACATGGATGGGTAGGATCAATATTGTGAAACTGAACATACTACCAAAAGCAATCTACAAATTTTATGCCATTTCCATCAAAATACCACCACCATTCTTCAAAGCTAGAAAAATATCCTAAAATTCATACAAAACCAAAAAATAGCCTGCATAGCCAAAGTAAGACTAAGCAAAAAGAACAAATCTGGAGGCGTCACATGACCTGATTTCAAACGATACTATAAGGCTACAGTCACCCAAAGAGCAGGGTACCGGTATAAAAACAGGCACATAGACCAATTGAACAGAATAGAGAACCCAGAAATAAAGCCGAATACTCACAGCCAACTGGTCTTCGACAAAGGAAACAAAAACATAAAGTGGAGACAGAACGCCTTATTCAACAAATGGTGCTGAATAATTGGCAACCACATGTAAGAGAATGAAACTGGATCCTCATCTCTCACCTCACACAAAAATCAACACAAGATGGATCAAAGACTCAAATCTAAGATCTGAAGCTGTAAAGACCCTAGAAGATAACATCAGAAAAATCCTTCAAAACATTGGCTTAAGCAAAGACTTCATGATCAAGAACCCAAAGGCAAATGCAACAAAAACAAACTAAAAAGCTTCTGCATAGCAAAATAAATAATCAGCAGAGTTAACAGACAACCCATAGAGTGGGAGAAAATCTTCACAATCTATACATGTGATAAAGGTTTATCTAGAATCTACAAAGAACTCAAACAAATCAGCAAGAAAATCCAAACAATCCTATCAAAAACTGGGCTAAGGACATGAATAGATAATTATCAAAAGAAGATACCCAAATGGCCAACAAGCATATGAAAAAATACGGTCAACATCACTAATGATCAAGGGAATGCAAATCAAAACCACAATGCAATACCACCTGACTCCTGCAAGAATGGCCATAATAAAAAAATCAAAAAATAATAGGTGTTAGTATGGATGCAATGAAAAGGGAACACTCTTAACTGTTGGTGGGAATGTAAACTAATACAAGCACTATGGAAAACAGTATGGAGGTTCCTTAAAGAACTAAAAGTAGGTCTACCATTTGATCCAGCAATCCCACTACTAGGTATCTACCTTGAGGAAAAGAGTCATTACATGAAAATGGTACTTGCACACGTATGTTTATAGCAGCACAACTTGCAATTGCAAACATGTGGAACCACCCAAATGCCCATCAATCAATGTGTGGATAAAGAAAATGTGATAAATTATACACACACACACATACACACACACACGCATCTATACATACCATGGACTACTACTCAGCCATATAAAGACAAAATAATGGCATTCTCAACAACCTGGATGGAATTGGAGACTATTAATCTAAGTGAAGTAACTCACAAATGGAAAACAAAACATCGTATGTTCTCACTTACATGTGGGAGCTAAGCTATGAGGACGCAAAGGCATAAGAATGGTACATTGGACTTTCGAGACTTAGTGGAAAGGTGGGGCACGGCAAGGGATAAAAGACTACACTTTTGTCTTTTACGCATACTGCTCAGGTAATTGGTGCACCAAAATCTCAGAAATCATCACTAAGGAACTTATTTATGTAAGCAGACACCACCTATTCCCCCAAAACTTATTGAAATAAAAAAAATTTAAAGATTGACAATTTGTGATATTACATTCATCATTTATGTGTTCAATGTATTCTATGGAGAGAGATCAAAAGCTATATGGGCAAGCATGTGGAAGGAGGCCCTCAGCTCAGGGTGGGTCATCTGTGCATTATTCTTAACCATTCAACTCTGTCCATGTGTATTCTCTTCTTATTAAAAGAAAAACCAGTGTTTGTTTAGACAGACCTCCTATAGAAGGTAGCTGAACGAACCTGTGCTGTTACTTGGGTATGATTTCTAGCAATCTCAAGCCTTACCTTAAAAGTTTAAAAATATAAACATGGGCCAGGTGCAGTGGCTCACGCCTGTAATCCCAGCACTTTGGGAGGCCAAGGGGGATGGATCACGAGGTCAGGAGATTGAGACCATCCTGGCCAACATGGTGAAACCCCATCTCTACTAAAATACAAAAATTAGCTGGGTGTGGTGGTGCGTGCCTGTAATCCCAGCTACTTGGGAGGTTGAGGCAAGAGAATTGCTTGAACCCGGGAGTCAGAAGTTGCAGTGAGCTGAGATGTCGCCACTGCACTCCAGCCTGAGTCCATCTCATATATATATATAATATATATAATACATATATGACATATATAATACATATATAATGTATAATATATACATTACACATATATAACATATATGTTATATATGTTATATCTATGGGTCTATTCATGTACAGGAATATAAAGCTATTCTCAGTCCTAGTCCTGAGCTAATTTCTAAGACACTCAATTTTATTCACTTTATTAGTTTTTGAAGAAAATTTTAATACCAAGATAATATTGTTGTAAAGGCTCTTATATACTGGCAATTTTTTTTTTATAACTGCCTGGGTTTTTTGCCTTTATTTTTTATTTATTTATTTTTTTTCAGATGGTATCTCACTTTGTCACCCAGGCTGGAGTGCAGTGGAACAATCACGGCTCACTGCAGCCTCAACCTTCCAGGCTCAAGCGAATCTCCTGCTTCAGCCTCCCAAATAGCTGGAACTACATGTGTGAGCCCTGATGCCTGGCTTAACAGCCTGGCTTTGCTTTAGGATTGACTTCAACTCCAAGATATTGTTATCGATTCCAAAACCACATTTATTTATGTATTCATTTTTCTCCCCTTTGATTTGAATGATTTCACCTTTTTTGTTCTTTTAGACACGTAGCATTTTGATCTTTTTGCTTGAATTTAGTAAGCATTAATGAACTGGTGATTTTATTCAAATAGTTTTAGCAGAATGGAAGGAGGTGACAGTTACAAACAGAAATAATTGTTCTATTTAATTTCTATGGTTGTACTTTATTGTAGAGAAGTGTACATATTTGATATACATTTAACATTTAATCATTCATTAATTCATTGATTCACCTGAAAAAGAATTCTGATTTTGTATTAATTACTGTGCTAGTTATAGGGATACTAAAGATGGTATAGTCCTTGCTCTCAAAAAACGTAACATCTAGATGGAGAGATGTGTATCTGTTATGGTATCTATACAACAGACTTTGAGGGAAAATTGTATCACATTAATATTTAATTTTATAATTACAATAGTGGCCAGCCCCCACCAACTTTCCAGTCATTAGTAGGCTCAGTTTCCTTAAAATCTCCTTGTTTATTTTTTCTTCTTTTTAGCCTGTAGGGAATTTAATGGTGGTTTATAGAGATGACATGCATCATTCTACTATACCAGTGATTAGGAACCAATGTATTTAATAGTAACTGTGAATCATCATAGAAAAATTAAGCCATCTTTAGAATGTTATGCTTAAGAAAACAGTCATTCAAGTATATACTATTTTCATTGATAGCATCTATACAAGGACTATACAGAATACATAATTATATTTAACCCATTCGTGTGCTGATAAATATTAAAGCTGTTTCCAAATTTTGGTAATTATGAGTAAAGTTTTACAGATATTCTTAGAGAAGTGTTTACTTGAAATATGAGCTAATTTCTCTAGAAGTGTTTTTTTAACATCACAGGAAAGACATGTATTTACCTATACCAGAATATGCTAAACTGCTTTTTACCAAAGGAATTGTACCATTTTACACAACTAACTGCAAAGTGTGTGTTCTACTGCTCCATATCTTGACCATAATTTGGGACTGTTAATTCCCTTAATGTTAGGCATTTTATTGGATATGTGATGGCATCTTATTTTGATATTAATTTACATTTTCGTAAATACAGGTTGAGCAGTGCTAGTTCAAATAACTGCTCGTTTTCATTGTGTTTTACGTACTGATTTGTGGGAGTCCTTCATATTTATGAGATATGCATGATGAGAATATTTACTCCTAGTTTGTGATTGGTCTTTTCATTATTTTAAAAGTGTCTCTTAATTAATAGAAGTTCCTTTTTTCTCTTTTTTTTTTTTTTTTTTTTTTTTTTTGAGACAGGGTCTTGCTCTGTCACTCGGGCTGGAGCGCAGTGGCGCAATCTTGGCTCACTATAGACTCAATCTTCTGATCTCAAGCAATCCCCTCATATTAGCCTTCCACATAGCTGGGACTATAGATGTGCACCACCACGCTGACTAATTTTTGTATTTTTGTGGAGATGGGGTTTTGCCATGTTGTCTAGGCTGGTCTTGAACTCCTGAACTCAAGTGATCCACCCCCTTTGGCCTCCCAAAATGCCGGGATTGCATGATTGCATGAGGAATCATGCCAAGCCAATGTGTTTCCTATAAATCATTTCTAGTTTCCAAATTATTTTTCCTTTGGGTTTGGTCTTTTGTGTTCATGGTTATCCCAAGATCATGAAAATATTATTATTAATTTTCTCCTACAAGTCTTTTGCTTTTATATTTAATGCTTAGGTCTAATATCCAACTCGTTAGTTTTAGATAAAACTCAAGATTTATTTCTATTTGTATATAAACTGATACATTTATTGAAAAGCTCATTCCCATTGAAATGCATTACTGTTATAAAATAAGTGACCCTTTACATGAATGTCAAAGTCTGGTCTTCATTGTATTCCATTAATCTGTTTTTCTATTCTTGTATCAATCTACTAAGTGAGACTTTAGAGCTAGTATTGAAATCTAAGTGTATAATTCACCCAAAGTTTTCCTTTCCCTTCTCCAAGTCCTTGACATTTTTATACGAGTGCTGCAATAAACTTGTCAATTTCACAATAAAACCTGCTAGAATTTGATAGAATTATGCTGAGTCAGTATATTTTTTGGAACTGTATATCTTAACAATATAGAGTTCTTCAATCAATAAACATGGCATATCTATCTATTTAGGTCTTAAAATTTTCTTCCATCTTTTGATGGATTATGTAAGGTTTCTTGAGATCTGATTAACAAATAACAATGTATATATTTAAGATGTACAACTTGTTGTTTTGGTAAGTGTGTATATTGTAAAATAATCACAATCAGGCTACTTATCATACCCATTATTTCACAGTCACCATTTTGTTTTTCTTTTATGATGAGAGCATTTAAAATCTACACTCCCATTTAGCATCTACCCTCCTGGCAAATTTAAAATATACAGTGAATATTGTTAATTACTGTCACATTACTGTACATGAGATCTCAAGAACGTACATTTTTTCAAATATCTTCTTCCCCCTCCCCAAAGCTAATGACAACCACTATTCTACTGTATGTTTCTATGAATTTAACTAATTTAAATTCCACGTATGAGTGAGATTATACATAACTTATCTTTTTGTACATGAGATATTTAATTTAGTATAATATCCTTCAGGTTCATCCAAGTTGTCACAAATGCCATGATGTCCTTTTTTAAGGCTGAATAATATTCCATCGTATGTATGTATATACACCACATTTTCTATATCAATTTTTTTCATCTATTAAGATCCAGGTTGTTTTTGTACTTTGGCTGTTGTGAGTAATATGGTAATGAACACAGAATTACAGACATTTTCTCAAGAAATTTTATTTCCTTTAAATATATACAGTTAGATTGCTAGATCATAGGGGAGTTTTAATTTTAAAGAAAATTTTACTTTAATTTTGAAGAAAGTTCTGTACTGTTTTCCATAATAGCAATAACAATTTAAATTCACCAAAACAGCACATGTTTTCTTCATGTCTTGGTAATGATTTTTATGTTTTGTGTATTTGATAATTGTCATTCTAACAGGTATGTAGTAATATCACATTGTGTTTTTAATTTGTACTTCCTATTGATACGGATATTGAGCACCTTTATATACACACCTGTTGGTCATTTCTATGCCTTCTTTTGATAAATATATATTCAAGACCTAGGCTCATTTTAAAATAATATTGTTTTACTTTTTCTTGTTGTTATTGAATTCCTTATATATTTTAATATATAAGGACATTATTCTCTTACTGGATATAGGATTTGCAAACATTTTCTCTTTTTCTGTAGATTGTCTTTTTACTCTAATTGTTTCCTTTGCTGAGCAGATGCTGTGCAATTTAGTGCCATACCACTTGTCTAATTTTGCTTTTGTTGCCTGTGGTTTTGAAGTCATATCCCCAAAATTACTATCTAGACCATTGCTAAGAAGCTCTTCCCTATGTTCTTCTGTCTTATGTTTGTCTGTTTTTTTTGTTTTCATTTTTTGTTACTTTTTGTATATGGTGTGAGATAAATGTTTCATCTTATTCTTCTACATGTGGATTATCTAGATTTCCTAGCATCACTTAAGAGACTCTCCTTTTCTCATCGTATGTTTTGATATGATAGTTTTGCAAAGATCAGTTGACTGTAGATGCATGGATCTATTCCTGGGCTCTGTTTTCTGTTCCATTGGTGTATGTGTCTGTTTTTATGTCGGTACACTACAGTTGTGATTACCACAGCCTTGTAATATCTTTTGAAATCAGTAACTGTGATGCTTCCAGCTTTGCTCTTAGTGCTCAGGATTGCATTGTATATTTGAGGTGTTCTGTACTTCCACAGGAATTTTAAGACATTTTTCTGTAAAGAATGCTATTGGTAATACAATAGAGACTGTATTGAATCTGTAGATGACTTCGGGTAATGTGGACATTGCATATTGTTAATTCTTTAAATCTATGAACACAAGCTATCCTTCCATTTATCTGTGACTTCTTTAATTTTCATCAATAATTTTCATCTATAAATTTCATCTATAATTTTCAGTGTACATATCTTTTACCACTTTGGTTCGGTTTATTCCTAAGTATTTTATTCATTTTGTTGCTATTGCAAATGAAATTGTTTTTGTTTTAATTGACTTGTTGCATAGTGTGATATTTTTGTACAGAAATGCCACTAAGGTTTCCATGTTAATTTTTTACCTTGCAGGTTTACTGAATGTGTTTCTAACAGGTTGAATGTACTCTAACAGGATTTTGTTGTCTTGTTCTGGTTGTTGACCCTTTAGATTTTTCTACATGTATGATTATATGATCTGCCTAAGGAGAATATTGTACTTCTTCCTCTTAGATTTGGATGACTTTTAATTCTTTTTTTTTTTTTTTTTGGTCTAATTGCTTTGGCTACAAATTGCATACTATGTTGACTAGAAGTGGTAAGAGCAGGCAAACTTAACTTGTGCAGAAACTTCGAGTAAATGCTTTCATTTGTTTCCCTAGAATGAGAGTTGTAGGCTTTTCATAAGTAACCTATGTTGTATAGAGGTATCTTATCTATCTATTGTTTTGAGAGGTTTAATCATGATTTGTCAAATGCTTTTCCCACCCATATTGAAATTATTATGTGGTTTTTATTTTTAGTTTTCTTAATGTGGTGTATCACATTGATTGATTAGCAAATGTTGAAACATCATTGCATCCCAGCAATCAATCCTACGTGGTCATGGTGTAACACCCTTTTAATGTGCTGTTGAATTCAGTTTGTGGCATTTTATTGAAGATTTTGAGTCTATGTTCACCAAAAATGTTGGTCTATAGTTTTGATGGTTTGTTTGTTTGTGCTGTCTTTGTCTGACTTTGGTAGCTGGGTAATGCCGGTCCCATAAAATGAGTTCAGAAAAGTTCTCTCTTCTACTTTCTGGAAAAGTTGAAGAAGGATTGGCATTAATTTTTCTTTGGATTTTTGGTAGAATTCACTTGTAAAGATATCAGGACCTAAACTTTTCTTTTGGGGAAGTTTTAATTACCTACTAAATTTCCTTGTTATCTGAACAGGCTCTATTTCTTCTTGATTCATTTTAATTAGATTGTATGTCCCTAGGCATTTATCCAATTTTTTCAAAGTATCCAGTTTGTTTTATTATAATTGTTCACAGTAATCTCTTGAGATTCTATTTCTGAGGCATCCATTGTAATATCTCCTCTTTCATATCTATTTTTATTTGTCTTCTCTCTTTTAGTTGGTCTAGCTAAGCATTTATATTTTTTAAAAAAAATTCCAAGAACCAACTCTTAAAGCAATTGATTATATTATTTTTAAATCTACATTTGACTTATTTCTTCCCTAATTATTTCCTTTCTTCTGCTAACTTTGGACTTGGTGTTTTATTTTTTTTTTTCTTATTCTTTTCTTTGAGATACAAATTTGGGTGTTTAAGATTTTCTTCTTTTTTATTGTAATAATTTTAGCTATAAACTTGCCTCTTTAATATATCTGTTGTTGCATCTCATAAATTTAATAGGTTACATTTTCATTTTCATTTGGTAGGAGCTATTTTTTAATTCCCTTTTGATTTTCTCTTTGACCCAATGATTGTTTAAGAATGTATTGCTGGCTGGGTACGGTGGCTCACGCCTGTAATCCCAGCACTTTGGGAGTCCGAGGGGGGCAGATCACGAGGTCAGGAGTTCCAGACCAGCCTGGTCAACATAGTGAAACCTTGTCTCTACTAAAAATACAAAGAAGTAGCCAGGCATGGTGGCATGTACCTGTAGTCCCAGCTACCTGGGAGGCTGAGGCAGGATAATTGCTGGAACCCGGGAAGCAGAGGTTGCAGTGAGTTGAGATGGTGCCACTGCACTCCAGCCTGGGTGACAAAGTGAGACTCTGTCTTTTAAAAAAAAAAAAAAAAAATTATTGCTTAATTTCAATGTATTGTGAATTTATCATTTTTTTTTTTTAACTGTTATGGATTTCTAGTTTCATTTCATTGTGATTAGGATAAATGCTTGGAATCACTCTGATCTGCAGTTTGTTAAGGCTTGTATTGTAAACTAACATATGACCTATTCTGGGTAATGTTCCATATGCACTTGAGAAGAATGTGTATTCTTCTGCAGTTGGCTGGAAAGTTCCATGTATGTGTGCTAAGTCCATTCAATCTAGAGGTTAAGTGAGCTGTTTATTAATTTCTATCTGGATATCCTATTTATTGAAAGCAGGGTATAGAAGTCTCCTAGTATTATTGTATTCTTGTCAATTTCTCTCATCCGATCTGTCAATATTTATTTCACATGTCTAGGTGCTTTAATGTGGAGTGCGTATAAATTTATAATTGTTACACCTTCCTGTGAATTGACCCTTTTGTCCTTATATAATGACTTTTTGCTCTAGAAACAATTTTTGAGTTAACATCTATTTTCTTTCTGATATAAGGATAGCCACTCTGCTTTCTATTAGTTACCATTTACATGAAATATCTTTTTCTAGCCCTTTACTCTTATCCTATGTAGGTCTTTAAGTCTAAAATGAGTGTCTTCTGGACAGCATATCACTAGGTCTTTTCTGTTTTTAAACCATTCAGAAACTCTATGGTTTTGATTGAAACATTTAATCTTTTATAAGGTAATTATTGATGATGAGAAATTATTGACATTTTGTTAATTGTTTTTGTTTGTTTTACAGTTGTTTTGTTCCTCTGTTCACTTGTCTTCTTTTTTCACTTGATAATATTTGTACTGATTTGCTTTGGTTCTTTTCCCTTCATTTTGTGTCTTTGTATTCAGTTTTTTTTTCTTTGTAGTTACCTCTAGGCTTGCATAAAATATCTTGTAGTTATGACTGTCTGTTGTAGGTTGATCACAGCTCAGTTTCAATCACATGAAAAAACTTTCCACTTTTACTCTCCTCCACCCTGCCACACGTAAATTGTGTCCTCTTGTAGTCAGAGTTGACTTTTTTATATTGTGTTACCAGTAACAAACTTATCTTTCAACTTTTATATTAGCATTATAAAAGTAATTTATGCACCACCATTAAAGTGTTACATTATTGTATTTGCTTAACATATAGTTGTTACATTATTGTGTATTTGCTTATATGGTTGTCTTTGTCAGTGAGATTCATGCTTTCATAGAATTTCAGTGTTATGGATATTATATGTGACATGTAATTTTCTCTTGGGCTTTCAAAATTCTCTTTGTCTTTGAATTTTACAACTTAATGATAATGTGTTTTAATGGGGACCTCTTTTTGTTCAACCTATTTGTTTCCATTGGGTTTCTGAATATGCATATCTATGTATTTCCTCAGATTTGGGTAGTTTTCTGTCGTTATTCCTTTACACAATTTTTCTGTCCTGTTCCCTTTCTCTTTTTATTCTGAAACTTCCTCAGTGTGTTATTGGGTACCTTGATGGTGTTCCAATAAGCCTGTAAACTTTATTCATTTTTATTAGTTTTACTGTTTTTCTGCTCTGACTAGATGACATCAAATGCCCTGTCTTTGAATTTGCTGATACTTTCTTCTGCTTGATCATTCTGTAGCTGAAGCTCTCTTTTGCAGTTTATATTTTATTCATTGTGTTCTTCAGCTCTAGAATTTGTTTGGTTCTTTCTTACAACTTCTATCTTTTGGCTGAATTTCTGTTTTTGTTCATATATTATTTTCTGATTTTATTGAATTGCCTATGTGTGTTTACTTGTAGTTGGATGAGCCACTTTAAATCATACATACAAAAAATTACTTGAATTCTTCTTAGGCAATATTTATTTTTCCACTTCTATGTGTTCTATTATTGGAAATGTATGTTTTAGATTGTTGATGTCATGTTTCCCTGACTTTTTTTGTTCTTTGTAGAATTGCATTGGTATTTGCATTGTTAAAGCAGTGAATTACCTTCCAAGACTTTACAGACTGGCTTTAGTCTGAAAGGACTTTTACCTGCAGTTGGGCATGAGTTGCTGGCTGGATGGGGTATGGTTGGCTACTTTTTATGGATCCAAGGGGTACATGGTAGCCCTGAGTCTAAGGCTGCTTTGAATACAAATAGTGCGTGAGCTGAAGAAGGGGCAGTGGCTACAGCTCTGGGAAGGCAGTGCCAGCAGTGACTCAAGCTCTGGGTGTGGATTGAGATGTATTGGTGTGGGCTCTAGGAGGCTATATCAGCTGAGGTTTTTATTAAAAAATACTGTTCAAGTCCTCTATAATGAAGTGCATCTATGGTGCTGGTGTGCTCTGTGACAACAGCTGCTGAATTTCTCGTGTTTTACTTTTCCCATATAGAGGGAAGTCACAGTCAAGTAGATTCTTTTTGGTGCTTTTCCGTGCCAGAATAAAAGATGAGATAATACAGGAGAAATGCCTTCTACACTTTTCTCTGTGGTCACCATCAGTTTTTATATTCCAGTGGGTTGCATTAACTTAATTGCACTCCAGGGCTCTCCCAGAGCTATTTCTGACAATTAATAGTTGTTTAATCATTCTTTGTGTGAGGGGGCAAGGGCTTTGACCTCCTATATTCTGCCATGTTGCTGAAATCACTCTCTTCTTTGTTCATTTTAGAAGTCTTCATAGGGGTTTATCACATAGGCCATTCACATTTCTGTATTTGTAAAATACACTCTCTACTGAATCATTACATGACTCAAGGACTTGAATATGTATTTAAAGTATTTTAAACTCAAAATTTTAAAATGCAATTATCATGAAGGGTGATTTTTACCCATAGTGGATGTCATCTAAAATGTTTATAATAGAGGGTCAGTCATTCTTGATGCCTCTGCCCAATTCTCTCTCATCCCGCTTTTTTTCTTCCCCTCCTCTTATGTCCTCTATAGCACTATAGAAGCCACAGTTTCTCAGCTGATACAGTGCTGTTCCCCAGAGCTATAAGAAAGTGAGAGCTTAAGATCAGCTAAGATTTATTGAAGCAATTAAACTAACTTATTATTTTCTGGAAGTAGCATTAACCAGTTCTAAATAAGATAAGAAAATATTTATAGAAGGTACATTGGGCATTCCTGGCATTTAAACGGTTTTTTAAGGAAGACATTGCATCGAGTTTTAATATTTTCCCCTATCATTTTGTGGGATTTTATTTTTTCAATGATTTAATTTCTGATACAAAACAATTATGATCTGATTTATAGCAATAAATCAAAATTCTGTCATGATATGCAGAAATCATGGTAAAGAATATGAGACACGATTCAAGGTGGTCAACTAGAAGTAGCCAAAAGAAACATGTGCCACTGAGAGAATGCATCATCAGGAAGACTGGTGCCCTCTGCAAAGATCTTCAGAGGGAAAGGATTGAGAATCCTTTCCCTCTGAAGAGATGGCAAGATGACAGAGATGCTGAGCTAAAGGAGGAGGAAGTTAGTAAATCTGCATGGGGCTGCTATGCACAAGGACTCATTCCTGGCCCCCAGTGACTCCTGGTGAAGGGATAAGTTACACAGGTGAGGAGTGACCCACTCTTAACAAGGACCTCTGGTAACTTAGCAGCAGGAGACCCCATGATCCTCACAGTCCCTTGATCTGGCAGGGAGAGTTGCTTAGAGAGGTGGTAGGGGCAGGACTCCAGCCTGTGCAGAGTCAACAGGGTTTGATGTGGGAACATATGCAGTGGAACGTGTCCAGGAAAACCAATCCTCCAAGGCTCACCATGCTCCTCTAGGAGACTTTAGCCTTATGGTAACTGTTGGACCTGGACAGAGCAGAGGGGGTCTTGCCTGTAAGATAGGACCAGTCCTATCAGAGCACACCCCATCCTCTGACCTCCCTGGGGCACCCAGCCTGGCTGTGCCTGCTTGTAGTGAAGCATTGAATGCCCAACTGAGGTACTTCCTGGGCATCCTCATTGTAGATTCTTCACTGACAGACCATGCCTGGCCATTGGAGAGCACCAGTAGAGTGGTCCCTGCCAATGTGCACCAGCCCACCTGCACCTTCCTCCCACCACAACCTCCCTTACACTACCTTGCCAGTATGCACATACCCACAGCCACCCCCCTCACTGCTTTGCTGGCACATGCCCATGGATGGATCTCATGTCCTCTCCCACATTGGCAAACATGTGTGCATACCCTGCCATACAAGTATAGCTGGTGTGAGTGCACATCACCCCCACCTTGGCTGCACAGTCATTGCCAGCATGAACACACACGTGAACATGACAACCCCATCCCCCACTGTGTTGCCACTGCCACTACTGTGAAGTCATGCACAACCCCAACCCCCGCAATGCTGCTACAGCTGCCACTGCAAATGCACCCATGGAGGCTGGCTTCTCTGCCCCAAACAGTGCCCCACCCCTGCTGCTGTTATCGCCACCAGTATGAGCACATTCAGGAACACAGCAGCTCCACTACCAGTGGCACCCCACCCCAGCCAATGAGAATGCACCCCACCATGATGACACGGCCTCTGGCATATGCAAAAAGGCACAGATCCCATGGTTAGCACCCTGACAAAGCGCTTTAGCTGGCCCCACCCATCATAGTGCTTTGTCCAGCAATCAGGAAACAACTCAACCCCTCCAGAGCAGCATGTGTCTAAGCTTGATGGGCCAGAGAAAAAAGCTAGGGGACCAATACCAGCCCTCCAGAGTTAGCACACATAGCCTAGGAATGCTGAGCTGAGCGCTGGCCTCTAAAAATCTTCAGAAATGAAGCCAGTAGACTAAACTTACCTTATACCACAACCAAACCCCCAAGGCCATCAAAGAAGATAAAATCAAAACCTTATCCAAAGAATAGCAACTTCAAAGATTGAAGGAGCATCAGCCCACGCAGATGAGAAAGAACCAAAATAAGAACTCAAAAAGCCTGTGTCTTCTTACCTCAATGTGATAGCACTAGTTTTCCAGCAATGGGTTTTTAAATAGGCTGAAATGGCTGAGATGATAGACATAGAATTCAGAATATGGATAGAAACACAGATTACCAAGATTCAAAAGAAAGTCAAAACCCAATCCAAGGATTCTAAGAAATACCATAAGATGATACAGAAGCAGAAAGACAAAATTGGCCATTTTAAAAAATAACCAAACTGATCTGATGCAGATGAAAAACTCACTTTGATAATTTCAGAATACAATCACAAGTATTAAAAGCAGAATTTGCCAAGCTGGGATAAGAACTTCAAATATCAAAGACCGATTCTATGTAATTAGACAAAATTAAAGAAAAAAATGAAAGATGAGAAAGAGAGGGAGAGAAAGCAAGCAACTTGGAAAACATATTTCAGAATATTGTTCATGAAAATTTCCCTAACCTCACTAGAGTGACTAACATTCATATTCAGGCAGAAAACCCCTCCAAGATACTATGCAAGATGATCATCCCCAAGACATAGTCATCAGATTCTCCAAGGTACAAATAAAGAAAAAAAATGTTAAAGGCATCTAGAGAGAACAGTCAGGGCACCTACAAAAGGAACCTCATCAAGCTATTGGTGAACCTTTCAGCAGAAACTATACAAGCCAGAAGACATTTTGACCAGAAGACATTTCATCATTCTTAAAGAAAAGCCAGAAGGTGTTTCAACATTCTTTAAGAAAAGAAATTTCAACCGAGAATTTCATATCCAGCCACACTAAACTTCCTAAGTGAAGCAGAAATAAGATCCTCTTCAGACAAACAAATGCTAAGGACGTTTGTAAAGTTACCACTTGCCTTACAAGAGGTCCTGAAGGGAGTGCCAAATATGTAAAGGAAAGACTATTACCAGCCAACGCACACATAATACTTAAGTACATAGACCATTGAAACTGTAAAGCAACCACACAATCAAGTCTGCATAATAACCAGCGAACAACACTATGACGGGATGACATCCACACATATCAATATTAACCATGAATTAAATTTCCCAATTAAAAGGTACAGAGTGGCAAATTGGATAAAGAAGCATGACCCAATGATAGGCAGTCTTCAAGAGACCCATCTCACATGCAATGACACCCATAGGCTCAAATAAAGGGATGGAGGAAAATCTACTGAGCAAATGGAAAACAGAAAAAAATAGGGATTGCTAGTCTAATTTCAGACAAAACAGACTTTAAACAAAGAAAGATCAAAAAAGATAAAGAAGAGCAATACATAATGGTAAAAGGTTCAATTCAATAAGAAGACCTAACTATTCTACATATATATCCACCCAACACTGGAGCACCCAGATTCATAAAGCAGTTTCTTTTAGACCTAGGAAGAAATTTAGATAACCACAAAGTAATAATGGGAGACTTCAACACCCCACTGACAATATTGGACAGATCACCAGTGCAGAAAACTAACAAAGATATTCAGGACCTGAACTCAACGCTTGACCAAATGGACTTAACAGATACAAACAGAACTCTTCATCCAGTAAGAACAGCATATGCATTCTTCTCATATGCATATGGCACATAATCTAAAACTGACCATGCTTTCATCCATGAAACAGTCCTCCACAAATTCAAAAAACAAACCCCACAAAAATCATGCAAACCACAATCTTGCACCAAAACACAAGAAACATAAAAATCAATACTAAAATTTTAGGTCAAAATCATGTAATTACATGGGAGTTAATCTGCTACTGAATGGAATTAAGATAGAAATCAAAACTTTCTTTGAAAATAATAAGAACAAAGATATAACGTAAAATAATTTCTGGCCTACTTGAGGGTAGAGGAAGGTGAAGATAAACAAAAATACCTATCAGGTACTGTGCTTATTACCTGAGTGATGAAATAATCTGTACACCAAACGCCTGTGACGTGCAATTTATCTATATAATAAACCTGCACATGCACCCTTGAACCTAAAAAGAACGTCAAAAAAAAAAAAAAAAAAAAAGTTTTGGCATAAAAAAAGAATGTGATATATTCAATTCCATTTTCTCTTTAAAAAGAAGTATTTTCCCCACAAGTAACGTTCATGGACATGTATAGATCCTTGTAATTCCAGTGTATTTTTAGGTCTGTTAACACAGACCATAAAAGTCACTTTTCAAGTTTCTCAAGTTTCATTTTGTTGTCTTAACTCTACTATTAAGTAATGCCCATCCCACCAGGCAGCAATGAGTTGAGATAACCAAAACATTTGTGCAACCTCAGGTATAGCTCTGCTATAGCTCAAAACTGTGTGCCAATTTTCTTTCATGCCAAATTCCCTAAAATACTACTTTCTTTTTACTTATTAACGGGAGAGAAAGGGTTTGGTTGAACAGTCATTACTTCTATTCGGAAACAGCTTTGCATGTTAAAAATAGTGAAGCCATGAAATCTGGGTGTCTTACCTACCTGAATAAAACCTTACAGATATTACAGTAGAGGACAATTCCACATTGTGTCAAAGGCTGAATCAGCCTTTCTTCTCTCTTGCACTCACTTCTTAGATCCTATTATGATGGAAATGTGTTGCGAATGAGCTCCAATTGCATCCAGACTTGAAAAGCTACTTCATAACTGCTTTTAATCTATTTAAAAGTAGAACACCAGATAAGAGTTTCTATCTCCCATATGGAAATATAAATTATTAATAAGAAAAGAGTAGTTATTCCCAAATTCCTTTTTTACATGAAATTGTGAAATCATGCTTCTCTGAGTGTTCAAGAAGAGGCATGTCACTATAACAAAAACACATCCCTACTCCTCTTACTTGTATTAAAAACAAGTCAATTCAGAAATTATTTGTCTCAAAAAAAAAAAAACAAATTATTTGTTGATGGCTTACAATTAAATGCCCAAATGTTGTGCTTAGCGAACATTAAGTCAGCTGTAATAGGCTGACAATTTATTTCATTTTCTATATATGTATTTTTAAATTCTAAGAGTAGCTACCTTTACTGTATTCACCATGAAGGATAAAAGTCTACAGTAATATATTGAAAAAATAATACTGCCTTTAAATTTCAGAGTAAGGATTAAAAAGAACAAAGCTATATAACAGAGATTTGGGTTGTGCTTTTCCTGAAAGTACTGAATATATCATTAGCACTTGTTAAACATTTACTTCTCTTGGAAGTAACCTATGCTTTTTCTCCTTTTATAAATTCAATAGAAATTATTACTATAAAACCAATAAAGGCTTGTTTGTTTTCAGTGCGGGTGTTAGTTATCAACCAGATGAGACCATTGACAGGTTTGGGAAACTCAATTTTGAAGCCAGGTTTTGCTCTTTGATTCTGTGAGTCACTTTTTAAAAACACATTGGGCTAGTGATACATTAAACTAAGTAGTGGAGTATCTAAAGTCTCCAAGTCAATCGACCTACCTCTACGTTTTAATCACTGGAACATGGTTTTCCAGATTTTACAGTATCCAAAATAGCCCAGTACCAAGTAACACAGAGTACTCTTTCTTTGGCTGGGAATATAGAGTCAATATTTCATAGCACAATGAAGGCTGGGCAAATTGGCAAAGAATTATTTATTGGGTAACAAAAAATGTAAGCAAACATTGTCAAGGTCTACCCTTGAAAATGTAGCTGAAATATCTTTACCTCTGCTCTTTTTTTTTTCACATCTGGAGAGTCTTATTGCATTGTTGAATATTGTTGCTAATGAGTTTTAAATGAAAAACTCTAAATTAGGAAATTATTCCACCTTTCATTAAAAAGTCATCAGGGCCCAGGCTCCTGCCCTGATAATTAAAGCCTAATATGGAATATTCATGATAGTTATAATTTCTTCATTACCTTTGCCTCTGAATCTCTGAGTGGCTATTGATATCTAAGGGTTGGCTTTTACTTAATTATGATGATCTTTCTAGTAACACTGCAATTTTTTTCCCGAAAGCTTGAGGCCTATAACTATTCATGAATCACATCCCCTGCACATGAGATGCAGCCCAAAATGAATTATCCTGTTTCCTTTCATTAGGCCTTAATTTTAATAATTACTTTCTGCACAAATAAAATAAGAGAAGCAATGAAGCTGTCATTATTGATACAAGTCACATGTGTCTTTGATACAAGTTATTCTTGCCTACTCTCCTTGAAGTTTTCTGCAAATTTTGAATGAGATAGCTAGGATAGGATAGAACATAACTACAAATATTACCTGGAGAAGTAATAAACTGCACACTGATACATTTAAATTGCAGTGTCTTGTTTACAGTGGTTTTATGATGGCCCTTCTGTTATTTAATGTTCATGTGCCTAGTTCTATAACCAGATAGTGATATTCTTTTGTTTGTTTGTTTGTTTTTGAGACAAAGTTTTACTCTTGTCACCCAGGCTGGAGTGCAATGGTGCCATTTCTGCTCACTACAACCTCCAACTCCCAGGTTCAAGTGATTCTCCAGCCTCAGCCCCCGAGTAGCTGGAATTACAGGTGCCCGTCACCAGGACCAGCTAATTTTTGTATTTGTGGTAGAGATGGGGTTTCACCATGTTGGCCAGGCTGGTCTTGAACTCCCGACTTCTGGTAATGATCCTGCCTTGGCCTCCCAAAGTGCTGGGATTACAGGTGTGAGCCACCGTGCCTGGTCCAGATAGTAATGTTCTTGAAGGAAGCTTCTAGGAAGAGTTCAAAAACCAGCTCATTCCTAAGATGCAGTCTGGGGGAATTGGAAAATAAAATGAGTTAGAACAGGTAGGCTGATACAAATAAATGTAGCAAGACATGTTAATGCTCAAGAGTGTTTGAAGGGTTAGGCAGAAATTAAACTTAAGGATTCTCTGGAACACTATTCTTAAACATTGTTGTGGACATCTGGATAAGCATAACAGGGCATATGTGCAGTCATGTACTTTGTAGCCCTGAGAAAATAATGCATTTCAAAGTTAAGTAGATATGCTTTTTTTTTTTTTTTAACCTCACTTATGTTTACTGGTTGCCAAAGGTACCAAAATCTACAGAAGTGTTGGTAAGCATAATAAATGATGTTTACTGGTTAAATTGTCAGATGTTTGTTTGTAGCAAAAAGGGAAGATTATTCATTGCATCTGTAAGTTATGTTGCTTTTTCTTTAAAAAAAAAAAAACAGAGGAAACAGTATATCATATTAGATGATATACAATTATTGTAACAATATCAAAATCGGAGTTCTTTTGGAACCAAGGCTACTGAACGTGATGAATGGAAGTGATGTTCTAAAGATTTGCTTCTTTGTCATTTTTCATTTCATAAATATTTTATGACACCTGAAATTCATGGTAATGAGCATTAAGCATCTTGCTTGAACCTCCTGAAAATGGAATGTATATGTCTGTCAGACAGTGAGATAAGGATAAAATTAAGGAAAATATGATATAGACTTTCAGATTCTCCAAGACCGTAGTATTATCTGAAGTTTCTTCCTAATGATGGAATTAAATTTCCCAGATAATGCAAAAGCTGATGAGATGAGAGAGTGTCCTGCTGCCTTTGTAGTTCCTTCTAATTGTCTGTGTTAACCCTGTGGCAGGCAATTAGTACAAAGGAATTGGAGAACATGAAATGCCCCATTAATTACTAATATATAGATCTGGTTCTAGGACACAGAGCGTGGGTGGAGTACCTCTTGCAAGTGCTTGCCTCCCCTCCTGAGCACATCAATGCAGGGCTTTATTGCTGAGGGGCACCAAGACTCATCATCTGGGATTCAATCCTCATAAGCAGCTAGGGAAAAGGGGGACGGGTGGTAAGAGGACAAAGACTGTTGTAAGTATAAAGCAGGAGGAGAATATGTTTCCATCTCTGCAATCATCGCCTTTAGAGTTTCCATGAACATTGAACCAAAATTCCCCATGAGAGTAGCAGCTAGTTTCTGGTGGCCATATGCCTGGCCACAGTTGCTTTCTTTGATGCCCACTCTGTGCTTATGTGACCAATACACATAAAAACATTATTCCATCTTAATTCTGTGCCCGGGTTTATTCTAGATTTTAGGATTATAGGAGAAAAACAATTCAATTTTGTATTTAAGAGCTCTGGAGTCAGGCAAACCTCTTAAAACACCTCAGTTACCGACTACTGTTGTGAATGTGAACAAATTAATATCTTTTCCATACTTCATTTTTACCTAAAAATGTGTGCAAGAATAGAACCTATTTTAAAATGCAGAGAGTGTTAAATAATTCACATAAATCACTTAGTGAATGTGATTAATGTTTACATATTGGCGAATGTTGTTGATATTGTTTCAGTGAGTTCTCACACACACTGTCAGGCACTATACTAAGTGCTGGATTTTACAAATGCATGTATCCTGGCCTCTCTGCTTACCTGGGATAGCAACCAGGGTCAAAATGCTTCTATGTAGAATGAATTTCCTCCTGTTTTGCAGCTGGTTGCACCTGTAAGTCTTTTCTCTGATGACTAGCCTCTAAGTCTAAAGGGTCTCATCAGTGAGGTCATTACTGAGTGTCTTGACCTGAGAGACTCTCCTGGCTACCTAGAAACTTTCAGTGCGTCTGTGCTCAGGAATAACCTTATCTATTAAGTGAATAAAGGATGCTGCCATTTACTCAGCAGTTCTATTGACCAGACAGTGAGGAGACATCTACATTTACTGTAGACATCCTTCCCTCTAAGATGTGTCATCTAATTTTAGGACACTTAAAACGAGGCACGTAGACATTTAAATTACAATAACACAAGAAACCAAAGAAAGAAGAAAAAGCTAGATGAGGAATACTGTGGAGTTTGCAATCATTCAGCCTCCTTTTGACTCGATTGTGCATTAGTATCAAGGGGTGGGGTTTTTCAATTCTCTTGATTCCTTAGCTCCTTGCTCTGCTATTAATACATGGTTTGAAGTACATAATTTAATGACCCTTAACTTCAGTTTCTTTGTCAGTGCAAGGGAGTTAATCACAGCTCCTCCACTTAAGGTTATTGCAAGGTTATGTGCCATATCTGGTATCAGCGCAGTGTCTCATGTATAATTGGCTCTCAACAAATGACACCAATTAGAACAACCCTAAGTGAATAGATTGAGGGCTTGTAAGTGTGTTCTTTTCCTCTGCAAAAGAGAGGTTAAAATGGCCTACAGCATAATTTTCAGGTACTTGTAGACTGATTTTGATAAAGTGTCCAGATGTCTTCTATTGTACAGTTTCCATGAAGCATCTCTGTTAAAGGTCACCAGGCCTTGATACCCCAAAACTGTTTTCTTTCTTTCTCTTCCATTTTATTCTTATTGGAACCAAATTCCAAAATAAAGATATTTTGCTTTTCAATAATTTTAACTATTTCTGTCATGTAAAGCACCATCTTAAAATAAATGAAGTGAACATTACTGAAAATTAGTTATGTAGATAAGTAGACAAATATATATATATATATAAATTCCCCCATGCTTTATGTCATCTTTATGTGATGAAACAGTGAGTGAGACTGTATGATGAAATGAGTAAAAAGGGAGGAAAAATTGTTCTGCAATTGTACTAAGCACATGATGGTACAAGTAAGTATTCATATGAAACCTCTTTTCATATTGTTTATAAAACAAAATTTCCTCAACAGAAAATTTTTTCTTGTTGTTGAAGTTTTGCCTTCTTTTAAGATTTATGAAATTACTGCTCCATGATAGAGAAGCCAGGGGTGCACCAGGCTAGTTATGTTCTTGGTTTCAGTCCAGAACAGACATTATTGTAACGATGGTGAGTTTTAGTGGACTGCTAAATCAAGAATTTCCTAAAACAACCTCAATTTTTCCCAACTTTTGCCAAAGCATCGGGTTACAGAAGAGAGTACTTAAGGTTATGAAACATTGGACAAAACATTATAAGCTTCAGTTTTTAGTTGAAGCAAAGCTAATTTGATTTAAAATGAGCAAAGTTTTAGCTTTACCCTTGGATTCCGTAAAATAATGCACCTTATGTGGAAAAGTCCAAATTTATTTTTTTTAAATGTGTCTTGAATTGAGGTGAAATGGTGAGAAATGTGGGTGTTTTCATCCGTTTTCGTGTTTCTCATAAAGACATACCCAAGACTGGGCAACTGACAAAAGAAAGAGGTTTATCGGGCTTACAGTTCCACATGGTTGGGGAGGCCTCACAATTGTGACTGAAGGCAAAGAGGAACAAGTCACATCTTACGTTGATGGCAGCAAGCAAAGAGAAAGAGAGAGCTTATGCAGGGAAATTCCCGTTTTCAAAATCATCAGATCTCATGAGACTTACTCACTATCATGAGAACAGCATAGGAAACACCCGCCCCCATGATTCAAACATCTCCCACCAGGTCCCTCCCAAAACACATGGGAATTATGGGAGCTACAGGATGAGATTTGGATGAGGACACAAAGCCAAACCATATCAGTGGGGAAATCATCTGTTGGTGCCAAAATGGCATGGGTAAAGGTGGGTTTCTTATTTACAGCCCTGGCTTTTAGATGTCAAGCAGTTCCACAATTATTTACCTGGTGAACCATTAATTTCTTAACTTCCTTTGGAGTCCCATTGTAAGCTGCTATTTATATGATATTATGTCACGTTATGTATATTATATTATATTGAATTATATGAAAGTCATCACTGGTGATGAGAACTGATCAATAGAATCTGTTGCAATGAAAACGATTTGTAATATGAAAGTATCATGTTCTTACTTTGAATGACCACCTTTCCCTCGAATCAATTTCTATTTATATTTTAAGACTCAACTCTAATGCTTACCTTCTGATGGTTTTCATAGTTATTCTCACTGTCAGTGACTTTAATTAGTGGTAGACTCTATTATTATAACCTGAGACCTTGATTTTGTGCTACTTGTAGTTCTTGCTTGGGATATCATGATTAACCATTTGTTCTCCCAACTGAACTGAAAACTGCTCAATACTAGAGACAGTGATGTCACAAGGCAATCAAAATAGGCTTCAAGTAAAGACCAGACATCCTTGGGACTCTCTGAAGAACACTCCCTTTTCTATCAAATTGCACCTAAATAAAGGATATGATCTAATCTATAGGCCATGGTTATATTTGGCTGAAATATTGATAACTGACCTCAAGATGTTTGCTTCATTGGTGCCCCTCACAGTAACCAAGGGAATTAGGCTTACATTAAAAAGAGCAAATACAAGATCTACAGAACGTAGCAACAGTAAGGAAAACATAGAACTGGGTGATGAGGTAATGTGAGAATACTTGTGGTGTAAGTTGGGGAACCTAGAAAGCCGTGAGAAGGGAGACCAATAGCTACAATCTGAGGCAGAATCACACATGTCTCCCAACCTGTGGCAGGGACTGCTAACGTCCACTTCTATGAGGTTCCCAAGAGAGAGAACATGTTCTGTGGCAGATAAGAGATAATTGTATGCACAGCATGGAATCTGTCCTTGGCTATGTTCCTGGTCTATCCCCTACACAAGCCATGCTTAAATTTAATATTAGTATTAGTCAATTTTCACACTGCTGTAAAGATGCTCCCAGAGACGGGGTAATTTATAACAGAAAGAAGTTTAATGGATTCACAGTTCCGCATAGCTGGGGAAGCCTCAGGAAACTTATAATCATGGCGGAAAGTGAAGGAGAAGCAAGCACCTTCTTTATGAAGTGGCAAGAGAGAGAGAGAGCAGGGGAAACTGACATTTTTCAAAAACCGTTGGATCTCCTGATAACCTCGTCACTATTATGAGAACAGGATGGGGGAAACTGCCTCCATGATCCAGTCACTTCCCACCAGGTCCCTCCCTTGACATGTGGGGATTACAATTCTAGAAGAGATTTGAGTGGGGATACAGAGCCAAACCAAATCAATATGGAATAGAGGTTTTCAAATGAAAAACAAAACAAAACACCAAAAGGAATGATTGTACTGAAATCTGTGAAATGCTTTGGGACTTAAACAGCATTTCTTGAGTGCCCCACTCAATGTGACCCAAAAGGAGAGAGATCTTTCCCTTTTCATCGTGATAGAATCTGTAATTGAGGCAGATACAGAGGACGGGACTGTTCCTGGGGGAAACAGCAGCGCCTGGGGGGCACGTGATTACCCATCAGAAGTCTCTGCGTACTTAGGAATTCCATTGAGCAGTAACAGCGGATCCAGCAGGAAACTGGCTTGTTGTGAGCACACGCTAATTTACCTCTGTGAGGATCCCAGATACTTTTGGCCAGGACAGGAAAAGGGCTTTCTAGAGGACTGGAAATCAGAGTCAGTGAAAGTGACTTTATTATTAATATTGTGACTTGCATGCATCACCACCTGTTAAAGGATAGTCTTGATTTCAGTGTTAATATTTTAGGCAAATCTCTCCAACTATAGAAAAAGAATCAGAATTCGGGATACAAAACTCTTCTCTGAGGTGGACTTATTTATAACTTTTGAGAATGATGTCAGTGAACATTGGGTTGACTCAAAGTTCTTATTGTAGAAATTAATAGTTAATTCTTCTATATACACCAGAAATCCTTCAGAGAGGATAATTCTTCCTTTGGACAAATATTTTAAACATTGATAGTACTCAGGTAATCATTATGAAGTGTGTAATGAACACATTGAGACTTTTTTAAAAAAAATTTAATGTAACGTCTTCTGAACAAGGAAGGGATGTGAAACTAAGGGATATAATTGCTCCATGGAAAACACTCTTGTTTCTTAAGTGTGAAATTTTATATCAGGGACAGAAGTTTATTAGAAACTTTGCCATAAACCCAGAGATTGAACTCTTAATATTTTAGAAGAAACAAAATTCTAGAATTAACTTTGGGCATTCACTGAAAATGGTAGAATTGCAGTTCTCATTGATGCCTTCAGGAATCCTGCATGGTCCTCCCTGCCTTCTCAAAGGCAATTTGTCTTTCCAGAAGTACACGTGATTTGAACTATACATCAAAAGAGCTAGAGGTCTGGGTCCTCTTTAGCCAATCATATTTGTATCAACATTTTCACCATCATTGGTGTCATGAACATCTCACTACGTGATAAGTATATGCCAGGCACTATGCTAAATGATCTACTTATAGATTTATTTGATTCTCTTTAAACAGACCAATGAATCAAGTAAAATCCCATTTCTCACTTCTTCTAATGAGAAGACAAGAAATAAGTAATACGTTCAAATTCACAGAGATGATAAGTGGCAGAACTAGAACCTGAACTCCGGTGATCTGAACAGAGCAGTGCCTTATCCATGAGGGCTTTTACTCTGCCCCCCAACTGCTCCTAATTATTTAAAGTCAGGTGCCCTTTCTCTCTGCCTGAGAGGAAAGATGGAGTTCATCCTTCTTGCTCTATGTTGTCTAGATAAGGAATCTTGCTTGTTTCCCAAAGAGATTTGTAACCAAGCTGTTTATGGAGTGAACTTAACTGAGAAAAATAGTAGCCAAAACGTTTGTCTCCATTTGCAAAATGATCAAACATCTGCCTCAATCTAACTGAAAAACTAAGTTGCCTGTTATTTGAGGGAGAGTATTGAGTGCTTTCATTTTGGGTTGAATATCAGTATTCTGTTTCCTTATCTTTCCCACCTTTGTTTCTATTCACCAATTTGAAGGTAAATCTATCTTCTTCAATAACCATCACCTTCTCCACTAACCCTCCCATTCTTAGCTATCATTTTTTTTCAAATCCTAGCAGCCATGTTGATTTGATGAACTGAACTTGCAATTCTACCCCGGGAACTATTTAATTAGTTTTTTTCATCACAATCTCAAACTCAGAATCACCCATATGCAGCATCCCCCGCTCTGTCTCACTCCCTCTCTATTTCCATCCTTCCTTCCTTTTGTTACTTCCTTCCTCCTAAATGGAAGGTATGTGTTAGGCATTGTGATAGAAACTAAGGTTTTGATAAATGGAAAGTGATATTCTTTGCATCTGACAATCTAATATAGAAAGATTGACAAGGAAACCTATTGTTGTAATGCAGCAACGAAATCCTGTAATAGGAGCTCAGAAGGTCTAGAAGCAATGGAATCTTAGTAAACCAGATTTTGGGGGTGGGGAGCAACTTCTATGTAGTGTTTGCCAATTTCCAAGTTGTGAATAATCCTGACCTAGAAGATTTCAAGGTATCTAAATAGTGTAGAATTATGTACCTAAAAGAGATATGCACATTTGCTCTAATAAGCTGGTATGAGTCACCTCCGACTCACTACCGGCTATAAGCAATTAATCTTTCATGGGTGTCAGAAGAAGCTGTCACATTGAATTGACATTTGATTTCTTTCTTGAATTATGAGTGGTTATCTTCCAGGCAGATAAGGGGAAATAAAACATTTCAGGCACAGAACAGCAATGCAAAGGAATGAAGTTGAGACCTGATAGTAGACTAATACAATAGTCAACATAAGACATGATGAAGGGAGTAGAAAAGAAAGGTAAAATTAAAGAGACCTTTTCAAGATAGAATCAACAGGAATTGGTATTCAATACTGTGAGAGGCTAAAAAACATATAGATAATCGTTCCTTATACCTCTATCTGGGGAAAATGGGTGAATGTACCATTAAATGAGACAAGTCACACAAGGAATTGAAAAGAGACTTGGGAGTGAAAGAGAACTAAAATTCAACCAGTAAGTAGCAATTCTGTTGCAGCAATTATTTATTAATGTGTATTCAGTTGAGAAATTGGGCATCTATTATGTTAGTAACCGTGTTATGTAAGTTGTCCATGTTTTGAATACCATCTTGGTTAATAATAATAGGCCAAATTTGGATTACTCATTAAGTTGGAGATTTCTATTGAACACTGAGGCAAATATATTTTGACTATATTTGAAAATATTTGATGTAGAGTTTGGGAATGAGGTAAAAATCTTAGTCGATATATTTTGACAAATGTGGTTGGAATCATTTTTGTAAATTGTCTGCTTCAAAAAGTATAGATTTCTGCCTCATGGACATTTACCTTCCTCACTTTCAAATTTCCACTGCATGTGCTTCTCATCTTCAGCCTCGTTAGTTCACCTAGAATCTTTTGACTTTACTCACCTCAAACTGGATCCCAGGGTCAATTTCAAACTTCAAACTGGATCCTAGGGTCAATATGTTTCTATTTTGTTTTTTTTTTTTTTGTTTTAAAATCTCATACCATCTCAAATTCTTCCGTTCTCAACCTACCAATATTTCTGTCCCACTCTAATACCTACTCCTATTTTTTCCATTTTGGTCATCCAAGACTGTTATAAAAATTATCACAGACTAGATGACTTAAACAACATTTATTCCTCACAGTTCTGGAGGTTGAGAAGTCTATGATCAAGGTGCCTAAAGACTTGGTTCTGGTTTGAAGACGGCCTTCTCCTTGCAGATGGGTGTTCTTACATGATAGAGAATGGAGAGAGCAAACACAAGCTCTCATGTCTCTTTTTATAAGGGTACTAACCCTATTTATAAGGGCTTTATCATCATAACCTACTTGACTCCCAAAGGCATCGCCCCATAATATTGGGGGTTACAATTGCAACATATGGATTCTGAGGGGACACAAATATTCAGTCCATAACACATCAAAATATGTATTCACAAAACTACCCTCTATCCAGTATGTCATCCTAAGTTTCTCCTGTCTCATCCTGCCCCTTCCCAATCAAATATAATTTTTGTTTATTCTGCCTCTTAATTAACTCTCATGCTTACAACCTTCCATCCTCCTTAATTCCTGCAGCCAATGCTTTAGTTTCACTCATTATTTCTCACTTTTCCTAGTGTAATATCTTTTAATCAGTACTTTGTGCTAATAATCATACCCCCTCTATCCTCCACTTTTTTTTTACTCTATTCTTTCTAAAAAACTAATGGGACAATTTTTTTTCACTTGTTTAAAATAATTCATCACTTTCATTAGAAAATTTGAAATTTTCTGCACTGACTGTTCTTCATGATCTCACATCTAGCTATGCCACCCATACCATGTGTAGACATATTATGTGAAATTCTCCTGAGTTATCTCAGCCTGGGCACTTTTCACAACCACTGTAATTTCTTTCCCCATTTTTCTCACCAGCTGGTTAAACTTCACTCATCCATTAAGTTTCTATGCTTAAGTATTACTTTCCCATATAACAGAATGTATCTCTCTTCCATGACTTTATACATAATATTCTGATGGTCAATTCACTTTTCTTCCATGTCTCCTAAACTCGTTGATGCCTGTATGTCCTTTTAGATCCTCTTTACTCATGTTTCTTATAAATGCATGATAAATTTACTAATTCAATATAGATAGATTAATAAATGTATATTTACTGAACAGAACTAGGAAACACATACATATGTGTAAATATGAATATAAAATACCCATAAATATATATAGAATAATTATATATATGAGTTTTTACATTTTTTTCCAAGAGGCAAATAATTTCAAACATGACTAAGCTGCTACATTGCTACATGAAGCTATAAAATTATTTTTCATTATTTGATATCTACTTATGAGTTCATATTATTTTACTTTGGTATCTCAATGCTGTCCAGCCATCCTTTTATTTCTTTCTTAATTTTTTTCTTTTATTATAATGGATGTTACAAATGTCCTCCTGTCTTCTGCAGTCATCAGTTCCACTTTCGAATCTTTCATTCTCACAAAATAACCTCAATTCCTTTTTTTCCGGAATTGAGTTCCAACAATATGATTCTTCATGTTTGGTGTCTCAAACTGCTTCTTCTGTGTCTTTATCCACCTGCTAAACATCTTTATGTTTGCTTCTCACCTTGTTTACTTCTGACTTCCCTAAAGCCTGGCTCCCACATTTGTCAACATTCTCTCTTATATCTTCATAACTCCATTTTTATTAGCTCTTTCCACACACCTGTGAATAAACTTGACTTTGCTCTCCTAGTAAAGATTTTTTTTCAATTGGATATATCCTTAAACAATTCTTTCAGCTTTCCTTTTCCCTGCAATGTATACTTTTTAAGAGTTTTCTAAACTATATTCCCCTCTTTCTTCCTTTGACATTAATTTCTCAGTTATTTTGATGCTAGCTTTTATTCCCACTCTTCCGTGTTAATTTATTTCTTGAGGGTCACACTGTGTGCCTAAAGACAAACTCTGGAAACGTTTATCAGCGGGAATGTTGATTAAACTCTGTGCACCTGGCTCTCTTCAGACTTGCTCTATGTGAACACTTTACCACCTTCCTACTTCCTCACTGCTTCTGCGTCTCATTCTGCAGCTTCTTTTCAAATCCTAATTCCATAAGGACGTCCCAAAATGCTTCTGTTGGCCCCCTTTTATGGTAATTTAGCTAAGATTTTGGATGCTCTATGTCTTTTGAATATTTAGTGTTAGACATTTAACTTTAGCCAATCTAGTGGAGGTGCAGTAAAAATACTTTGTGTTTTTGATTTGCATTTCACTGATGACTAATGATGCTGAGCGTATTTTCATGCACTTATTTACCAGTTTTATAGAGGAATATGTAAATATTCTTCTTTGAAATGTCTACTCAAGTATTTCATTCTTGTCTTCTTGAGTTGATTTTCTTTGTTGCTATGTTTGAGTACACTATATATATTCTGAATGGCAGCTTTTGACCAGTGTATATCTTTCTTTCTATCTAGAGCTTTGCCTATTCACTTTTAATAGTGTCTTTTGAAAAGCTGAAGTTTTAATTTTGAGGAAATCCCATTTATCATTTTTATTTAAATTTCTGATAGTCCTTTTAGTGTCCTGTTAAATGAATATTTTCCTATTTCAGTGTTGTAAAGGTAGTTTTATATATTGTCTTCTGGAAGTTGAAAATGTTGGTAGTTATATTTATGTCTATGATCCATCACATATCAATTTTGTAGTTAATTTGAAGTAGTGATTGAGATTTATTTTTATCTATACGGATATTCAGTTATTCCAGTACCATATGTTAAAAGACACTATCCTTTTTAAATAATTTGGGATCTTTGTAGATCAAACCACAGTACATGCATGGTTTTATACCTGAACTCCCTATGGTGTTCCATTGATCTGTTTTTATTCTTACATTACTACCAAAACCTATTTTGATTACTGTCACATTACAGGAATCTTGAAATCAGATAGTTTGAATCCTCCAAATTTGTTACTTTGTCAGGTTTAATTTGGTAGTTCTAGGTCCTTTACATCTCCATATAGATTTTAGAGCAAACTTGTCAATTTTTTCCAAATGAAAAACCTGCTAGGATTTTGAATGAGATTGAGTAGAATTTTGAAATCAGGATAAAAAACCTGACATCTTAAAAATATAGACTCCTTCATTGTATTTACATGAATTATCTCTCAACTTATTTCTATCTACTTTGTATTTTAGCAATGTTTTTTCTCCAGTGTATAGCTCCTGCATATCTTTTATTACAATTATTCCTAAATATTCATGTTTTCTAAGTGACAACATACATTTCAATTTACTATTCCAATTCTAAATACTAGTCTACAGAGATAAATTTATATTGATTGGCAACTTTGTTTTCTGTGACTTTACTGAATTTACTTAAGTTGTAATGTGTTTTATAGTGTTTTTCACATATGTAATTGTATCAGAAAAGTATATTTCTACTTGTTTTATTCCTACCTGTATTCTTTTTATCTTGCTAAAGATAAGCCCTTCACATAATGTTAACACGATATGATAAAAGTAGACATCCTTGCTTCATCTCCAATCACATAAAAATTCTGTATTTTACCATTAAATATTTATTAGCTCTAAGAACTTCTATATTCCTACCTTATAAGTTTGAGGAAATTTTATTTCTAGTTTGCAGAGATTATTATAAAAGTATTGGCATTGTGAAATGCCTTTTCTATATTATTGATTATTGATTATATTTTTATGTAGCTTATATTTTATTAATGTGGAAAATTATACTTATTTAATTATAAATGTAAACAGAATCTTGCATTCTTGGGATAAACCTTGCTTATGATATGTTTCTTTTGATTTGTTACTATTTTTAAGAATTTGCAGTATATTCATGGATGAATATTAATTTGTATTTTATTTTTCTTGTGATTTGTCTATTTGGTATTAGAATTATTCCAATTATTCTGTTCTTATAAAAATGTGTAAGAAATTCTCCCTTTTATTCTATTTTCTGGTTGGAAAACAGTATTGACCATTATTTTCTTCTTCAAACATTTACTTACAAAAATTCTGATGACAGCTACCTGTGCCACGGAATGTAATTGTGGGAAGCTTTTGAGTACAAACTCATTTTCTTTAATAAGTATCACCACTATTTAGATTGCATATTTCTGTATCAATTTTGAAATGAAAGAGTTTAGAGAGTATATCCGAGTTTCCAAATAATTGCAGCTGACAAAACACAATGAAATTTTAAGATGAGCAAAAATTAGGCCATTTTACAAATGAAGATAATATTAAGGATGTGTTGGCTGGGTGCGGTGGATTCACGCCTGTAATCCCAGCACTTTGGGAGGCCGAGGCGGGGGAAATCCACAAGACGGGAGTTCGAGACCAGCCTGGCCAATATGGTGAAACTTGTTCTCTACTAAAAGTAGAAAAATTTAAATGGGGTGGTGACATGCAGCCTGTAATCCCAGCTACTAGGGAGGCTGAGGCAGGAGAATCGCTTGAATTCGGGAGGCGGAGGTTGTGGTGAGCCGACATCGCGCCACTGGACTCCAGCCTGGGCGACAAAGCGAGACTCTGTCTCAAAAAAAAAAAAAAAAAAAAAAAAAAAATGTTGTGTTTATTTGGAAAGACTTTGTTATACCAGCGAGAAGCGAATACAGAGTGAAACATGAAAATCCCCACGGGTATTACAGATAATCAATCACTGATGGCTCCCCACTTTGAACTCACCTTAGTGTAGATGTCAAGAAGCATCCAAGCTGCCTGTTGAGGCTTCAGCTGAGGCTGACCTTCCCACCAGGCTAACCTGCAAGTGAGCACATGCATATGGTTGAGATATCAGTCATATGTCAGACAGTTAAACAGCAGAGAAGTGAAAAGAGAGGTTTAATGCACATAATCCTCTTTCAATAACTGAAGTGCTTGACCAAATGATGTCACCTTACTTGTGTTTGTCAACACCTCTTTTAGCAAGAAATCACTCTCTAACTGCTAACATAATCTGACAGCAGTCCCTAATTATTTTTCTATGTTTATTTATACTTGAAAAACAAATTTCAAATGTAATGCAGACATGATTCTTAGCAGTAATTTGGAAGACACAACAAAGAAAAAATAAAGAAAAAAAAGAAAAGCATACTTTTAGAGTTAAACCTAGAATATTTATTTAATAAAATAATGTGTACATAATTTATAATTACTATTACACTATATTTATATCGTATATGTATTTATATTTCATAAGTTATGAACTTTTAAAATTCAATAAATACTTTCTTTTAAATATCTAACTAGTACAGTTTTATGCCATCTTGGAACTACGCTAGAATTTGTTCAGACATTACTTGCTTTGATTTTGAGTTGCATGGAATATTTGTATGTGATTCTCTGGTAGATTTTTTGAGTCTTTGAATAGATTCCAATAAATTGAAATAATAAGTTAACTGATACAGATTTTGTTAAGAGTATTGACAAGATATTTTTAATTTATTTTTATAGAGCAATAAGAACACTTAAATTCCCACCATGAGTATGTGAAAGTGCCAATTTTGTTGCACAATTGCAACCAATTTTTTAGTCCTTGAGTATTTGCTAGATAAAATATTTCATGGTTTTATTCATTTTAATGTCTCTAACATAAAACTTAACATTTTGACATATATTTTTCAGTCATATATACTTTTTTCTGTAAATCTCATTATTCTTTATTCCTACTTTACCTATCAGGGTTTTAGTATGAATCTTTATGAAATATAAGTCCTGTACAGAATAATACTCCATTTTGTCTGTAATATTTTGGCAAAGATTCTCCTTAGCTTTAGTAGCCTTTTAATTTAGTTTATGTGTTTTGAAATGGATGAGATTTTATTGTTTTATGTAGTTAAATTTTTTAAATTTTCTTCTGGCTTATTTAATTGCATGCAATTTTGGAAATCCCTTTTAATATTTATAAAAATATTTATAGGCTGTGAATGTTTTGCAGTTCTTTTTAATGCATGAAATTTAAATCAGCTGGAATTAATTTTACACTCTTAAGCCTTGCTATGAAGATATTCACCCTTTCATCTCTGCTCCATCAAATGAGCCAACCTTGCAGAAGGTAATGAAACCAACCTTGCAGAAGGTAATGAAGAGTTGGTCAGTGTATCTTGCATTCTTTCTTTTATTACTCCAAAAATACTACTTGTGTGAGTTGGGCTATCTTAAGCCCAGTTATTGGAACTTCTCAGCACTCATTTCCAGCTCTTAAACAGAGAACTCCAATTGGTTGCTATGCATACTTCCATAGTACAAGATAAAGAAGGTAAACATGTTATGGGGTGTCAGAGACAAGGGAAAGAAAGAAAAAGGCAGCAGTAGTGAGGGAATCATAGAAAATTTATTTTCAAACTACTAGAAACAAAAAAAAAAAGATTAAAATAAACGTTCCTTTAGGCATCAAAAGATGACTTTTGAGCTTTGAGCTTCTTTTGTAGAATGTTTAGGGCATTTCCCAAAAATACACTATATTCAACCTAAATATCATCATTATGAAATTGTCATCAAATGAAGAACATGGGCTATTTTGTAGAATAACTGACCCAGAGTCATAAAAAGATTCAATATCATGAGAAATATGATCTAGTCAACATTGGATGGGAAGACTAATGAGACATAACAGCCAAAGTAATTTTATGAATTTTCCTGAAGCCTGAATTTAAAAGAAAAAATGAGTATGCTTTTCAAATAATTGGAGATGAAAATCTGCTATTTTAAATATTAGTTGGATGAATGCTAATCTTTTCATGTATATCAGTGGTGTGGTTTATTGGGCAAATATCCTTGATATTGGGAAATCAATTCTCCAGTATTCTTATAATTAAGAAGCACATTTCGAAGTGTTACTATGGGTGCACTCTACCTTCAAATGGTTTGGTAAATGGACTGTGCGTGTGTGTGTGTAGGATATGCGTGTTTACATGTGTGTAATGAAAGAAACAGCAGTTAGTGAATATGAGTGTTTATTTTAGTCATTTTTTGTTTCCATTAATTTGAAAAGTTTCTGAATACATTAAATGCATACATACATACATACATACATAAAGGTAATAGTAGTTCCTACTTCACAGACTTATTATGAGTACTAATGTGCTATTTCATGTAAAGAGCTGACTACTACTATGTTTTATAAATTATTACTATTTAATGCATGTTAAGTAATAGTAAGTCACAGAGAATCTTGGGATGAGATTATTGAGAATACACTTTCCAGTGTTAATAATAATAATAATAAATGTGTAATTATTCAGGTATTTACATTATTTTATTACTCCAAATATATTAGTTGTGCTTCTCCTATATTCCTGCCTATGTTTTCTCAAGCAGTCCTGCCATCTGCTGTCCCAGCATATGCTTCAATGCTTCAAATAGAAGTAACGTACTACCTTTTATTTTCGTCCTCTTTTTACAAACCCATGTTTCATGCCATTTTAAGTCCACTTTATTTCGTGAAGTTTCTTTAGAGCATCCTGATCCCAATTGAGATTTTTTTCCCTGAATTCCTACAAATTGACTTCTTCTATTACTGCTCTGGGAATTCAGATGTAGATGTGCAACTATTGATTTCTTTGCCTCTTACTCTAAAATACTTTACAGCATAAAGTGTCCATTTCTAGTAGGAGTTTTGGAGAATAAAGAAAACACCTTCTTAAGAAAAGAAGAATATTCTATATTACGGCTGGAGCTAATCTTTCAGATGGTGCCTAATTGTGAAAGGTGAGTATTCCCAAAAGTCTGAAACTTAAAGTGAGAAAAATTATATGCCTTTGAAGATTTCTTCAATTGTACTATACAACCCAAATACAAAGAAGAACTGGATTTCTCTGTGCATTTTAATTCTGACATTCACTACCTACTTCCTAAATGCAAAGAATTTTCTGTAATAAAAATTGGACCCATATTAGGATTAATGCAGATAAGATTTCCTCAAATGCAATACCAATCATAATCCCTTCAATTTAACTTTCTACTGTCATGAGATTTTCAAGGAAATAAATTTAATTTTTCTTGAAGTCAAATGTATTAATAGTTAATAAAAACAAAGTCCAATGATAGTGTTAGCAAAAAATAAGAAATGTATGTAAAGCCCTTCTATATTTGAATTAAATACCTGAATTGGGCAGCATTAACTCCTAGACATTAAATATGATGTGGGTGAGAAGAAATATTTCAGGAAAAAGAAAATATTTGCTTGTTGAGCTAAAATGATGAATGGATCTATATTATGAAAACAGACCACAGGCTTATTATCAGAAAGATTGTCTTTCCAGTTATTAGTAGAATGCAGATGTACATTAACAATGATATAGGAAAGTCAGATACATTTAGTATGTGTTATCTACTACAAGACAAAGGCTATGATATATAGTGGACATATTTTTTAAAAAATCTTAACTCCTTTGCATTCGAATCCTTCAATATTCTATTTGGTTTATTTTTATTCAGTTCCAAGCTAGGCCTCTTCAATCAGATTATTCCAAATTCCTGGCTATTGTATCTCATTCAGAGTTTGGTGTAGAAGATGAGTCAGTCCATTGAGAGATGTCTCTGAGACCTTATTACTCAGATGGTTGAATTAACTAGGATGGGTATGATATACCACAGCAACAAATAAACACCAGCATCTTACTAGCCTAAAAATATATAGACATATTTATAGGTCAAGGGAAGTCCAATTTGGGTTGGCTCATACTCCTGCTTATAAGTTGGTCACGTGAAATATATGGCTTCTAAAGTCACTGCACCTGAGGGTGAAAGAATTGGAAGACTTAGAAATAAATATTTTTAAGAGACAGGACTATTTGTGACTTAGACCATTTCCTCCTACCACTCATTGACTAGAGGTCAATCATTTGACTTCAGCAATATGAAAATAAGGCTAAACAAATGAGTCTTCCTATATGTCCAGGAGGAAGAATAGGATGACAAAAATGTCTCTGCGTTAGTCTTCTTTCTATAGAAGTTAATAGTCCCATAAACTATGACCCTTGAGTAATCGGGGTCCATTTCTTTTACACTCCGTATTTTAAAAAGAACTTTATTAGAATTAAATCAAACAGAGGCATTTTACCGATTATTTCAGGGAGGTATCTGGATGAAGACTTGCACATGACCTCATGAAAGCTTTTTTCCTTTTCTTAAGTACTGTTTGAGTTGAATTTCTCCATTTCAAAACCAAGAGTCATCACTAATTTAGACCTTTTAGACTACCCAGACCAATGCTTTATAAAATTAACACCGTTAATCAATTAACCAACTGGTGCATCAATTGGAAAGAATTTATTTTTCACGTCCTTAACATTATAGTGCACCTGGTAAACTTCTAATCATCTGTCAAACTTTGTTCCGGTGTCACTGCTTAATGAAGTGTCTTTATTCCATTCTGTACACAGCTCCATTAATTCACTTAATTCTCATGGGCAGCATGGCATAAAATATAAAACCATAAGCACTGAAATTAGAATCACTAGGTTTAAATCCTGGCCTTGCTAATTACCAGCTTTGTAACATTGGACATTATGTATAATCTCTTTTTTCCTCAGTATCCCCAACTGCAAAATGGGGATAAAATTATTAAGTTATCTTAAAAAATAGAAGAGTTAATAAATAGAAAAATATAGAATAGTGACAGTCATTAGGCAAGATTAGATATTTTATTGCTATTGTTTTTATTTTTACTAGACTGTGAACTCAAAAACAAATGCAGTGATTATTTACTATTTTCTTCAATACCCAGAGCATGCTTAGTATAAGTGAGCACTCACTAAATATTAGTTGAATGTGTTGCACTAGTAATAACAGTAGTAAGATAATAATTATAATAACACCTAGCATTATTAAGCACCTAGGATGTGCTAAGAATTGTTCTAGGTGTTTTTCATGCATTAACTTATATAATGAGTAAGCTGAGAAAATAGTCTATCACTGAGGATAATTAATACTTGCTATTATTATTTAAAATACTAAAGAATTTCAATGGCTTAAAAAAGAAGAGTTTATTTCTCATTGGGACAAAATTTAACTTTGATGTTGCTAGTTTCAGAGATTTCCTGGGTAGAACTTCCAACAGTACTCACTCAGGGTTCTAGATTTTCTTCTTCCTACTGCACATCTTTTATAAGGCCTTCTGAATTTACCTTGAAAGGAACAGAGAAAAGAATCATAAAATGAATTTGCTTTATTATTTAATTAGAAACAGGACTAGAAATATGTCTATTCCTTCCACAACTGTTCTATTGGCCAAAACTTGACACAAGATTGTGCAAAATGAAAAGAAAAGACCTCCTTTGTGATCATGAGTAAAATTAAATCACTTGATAAAAAGTAAATTTTAAAGATCTATTGAGGGGAGTGAAGATTAAAATCCAAAACAAATGAAAACAAAAGGCTGCTATCATTCCACTGAAAGTTCCACTGAAGAAACAATTAAGAGTGGCCTTGCAGGATGCAGACTAAGAAAAAGTAGAATTGGTGGAATGAAAGGAGAAAGCATTCCAGGTGAGAAGACAGGCACAGCTAAAGGTGTGGAGGGAAGACTCTACAGGAACAACTCCTGTTAAACAGCTGAGCTCTATGAAAAAACTCAGACTCAGTACATACAACGCTAGCAACAAACAAAGGTCATTAGAACCATGTAGCCATGCATCCTTCTTTCTAGAAAACCTTGACATGGAAATAAGCCTGTTGCTGGTGGGAGATTGGGATTTACTCCACGGCACCTGGTTATCAGATAAACAGATTCTTTATACTTGAATTCAGTCCTTTTTCAAACTCCTACATCCACATAAGATGGTTGACTAATCTTGTTTAGAATGACGTTGTTGGCAATGTTTTCTGACACTTTCCACCTGTTGCATTGTACTCTGAATCCTGGTTGTTTTTGCAGTTTAGTCTTGCCTCCTTACTAAGACTATATACCATTCAAAAATAGAGACTTGAATAAATTCAAAGTCCTAAGCACAGTGTAGCAGATATAATAGTTGTTTACATAACAGTGACTTATCTCTCAAGTCACGGGATGTTGTACAGATACCTGGCACTGCAGTTTTGTGCTCTGCACACAGGCTTCTAAACAAGAGCACAGCAAAATCCCCACATCTTATCTATATTTTTTATCTTTTCATCTTTTCTATTAGTCAGTGACGGAAAAAAAAGCTAAATTATGATATTCTGAGTCATGGAGCTCTCCTGGTCTCTGTAGTCCATTTTGTAAGGGATGAGGCAGAACTGAACGTTAATTAGTAAATGATTGATATCCACCGTGCCCTGTACATGCAACCACCAGTTGCCCTGTACATGCAACCACCAGTGACCTATATTTTGCTGAATATGTGGTATTCTGATACATTAAGATACATTATTCTTTCACTCCTTCTGACACATTTTCAGGTTGGATGCCATGTTGTCTTGTGTGGGTGCCCAAACTTGGCTTAAAATTCTAGTGCTTTTTCTCTTCCAAGGGCTGAGGCATTTGGAGAAGGTGTAACTGCTTCCTGGGAATGCATTTGCCAAGTGTTAGAAGTTAAATAAGCGGAGAAATTTAAATGACATGTCATGTAAAACCCAATTCAGATCCAACTGGGGTGTCTCCAAGAAGCATCTTTAAATATAAATTTCTAATCTATGTTAAAATTACATCTTAAATTAAATGCTTATGGAGATGAATGGATCGCTCTATGACTCAAAATCATTTACATGGACTGTTTCATGCTTAATCTGAAACATATTTTCTCTAAGGTTCAAATGGGTAGGTTGACAGTCTTCTACTCTTCAGACAATTTCCTCTTTAGGTGTCTGAATTTTTCTTAAAATCTATATTGCCTCAAGTGGGCAAATGATGGCATATGAATTGAGTTTAGGGTTCTCGTGATAAAAATATGAGATGCAAGCTGTGTGCAGTGGCTTACATCTGTAATCTCAGCACTTCGGAAGGCCAAGGCGGGCAGATCACGATGTCAGGAGTTCGAGACCAGCCTGAATGACATGGTGAAACCCGTCTCTACTAAAAATACAAAAAACAAAAAAACAAAAAATTTAGCCGGACGTAGTGGCACGCACCTGTAATGCCAGCTATTCAGGAGGCTGAGGCAGGAGAATCATTTGAACCCAGGAGGCAGAGGTTGCAGTGAGCCGAGATCACACCACCACTGTACGCCTGGGCAACAGAGTGGGACTCTGTCATATATATATATATATAATGCAGACTGTGCATGTGATTTGTCTTCACTTATGCAGGGTAGAAACATAGTGGCTAAATAAGGTACCTTTGTGGTTTCAAGAAAGAAGATTTCACTGTTAGCTTAAGTAGGTGGGACCGAAGAGAAGCCTATAAATAAATATAGGGGCTATTATAGCAGTCAGGTAACCTTATTGTGTTTATTATCTTCTTTGCATTAAAGTAGATGCCTGAAGAATTAGGCTAATGGAGACACTGAGCAATGGATGAGGAGAAATGGCAAGATAAGTTTAGGATTAGAATAAATATTGTTCAAGGGAAAAGAGAAACCAGTTAGGGGGTTGCCATAGCTGGCCTCTCTCAAGCTCTCTCTTTTCCCCTCTTTTTTTTTTTTTATCTCTACCTTTGGTTAAAACAAAATAAGCAGAAAACCATTAGCTTGGGATCGTTTCCGTACCCAGAATCCTTACACAAATAAACTGATACTTAACTTAAAGGCATTCCTTATAATGCATTAATTTTGAAAAAAATGAACAAATGAATTAAACTGAGTTTGAGCCATTCACAAACAGCTATTAGTTGTCTTACTAGAGGCTTTCCACTGGGCCATACACAAATAAACCAAATGCCTCACTTTACTCAATCAAGTGATGTTCATACTTTAAATCTGCATTCAGTCTATAAAAGCCTGCTGCTCAGGCAGCTAAAGTAGAGCTCTCTGAACCTCTTCTGCTTTTGAGTGCTGCCCGATTCGTGAACTTTTTAATGCTCAAGTGAACCCTGTTACATTTATTTTGCCTACAGGTTTTCTTTTAACACGTTATGTATTTTTCCGGCATATATGGCTTCCTTAAAGCTCATGACCATTTCATAGTCCAAACATTTGTGAACAGAGTAGCAGTTAGTTTCATTCACTCAATACATGCAAACAGAATAAGCCTTTGCCACCTAGTCAGAAAGATATTATGTCAAGACTGCTTTGCTGAGGCAACAAATTCTCCCCTGTTGTCATTCAACTATACTCAAGGCTGAGTATCACTGATGAGGATGAACATAGATGTAGAGGTGAATAGAGATTTAATATATAATAGATAAATAGAGATAGATAAATGATAAATAGTGCTGCTGAAGATGATTATGACTATAATCAGCTTGATAATGATAATGACAGTGATCATTCTCATATTTTACTTTCAGGCTCAGTTTTAACTAAATGACATGCTTTCACTTATTGAACTTTCACAACCCTATGAAATTGATACTATTATCATCTTGTATTTTACAGAGAGAAAATTAAGCCAAAAATAGGTTAATTTATTTTAATGTACAGTAGACATAAAAAATGCAGTAATATTAAAAACAACAACGGCAACAATGAAAACAGCCCCAAACATGGAATAAACAAGGCTCAAGGAAAATAGCATTTACAAGTCATATTAATATCTGTGGTGTTTCCCCCAAAAGTAGTACAGATATTCAGTGAATCTTTTTTTGGAAGACTGAGTATTTGTAACCCATATCTAGCAGAGGGATGAAGATCCCAGTACCTTTGGTGATGATGCCAGAATGTGACTACTCTTGAGTTGTCCTCAAAGATATTTACCTATCAATGCAGAATATAATTCTCACTAAATTCAAAATTAAGGATATTATGAGTTGAAGGGTTATGTTCACTGATAAATGTGTCATTTAAATCTTAGTTATCATGCATGGATGTCTTAGACACTCATCTCTAATACCTTGTTCCATTTATAACTCATTTGATAATCCTGCAGTAAAGACTACATGCAGGCATTTAGAGAAGCTATACTTTTTCTAGCTTATATCTGGTTTCTACTCCAAGACCACAAGAGACAGACTCCCAAGAAGCAACACTTTTCAGGTTCCTGATTCCTCCAAAGTATAATTCATATATATGTATATATACAAATTACTATGTATATATATATCAATTTATATATAGTATACTTACTATATATTATCAACATATCTACTTTCCTGCAAATTTTTGTTCCTGTAGATTGGAACATTACAGATAAGGCTTGATCTTACAACTACAAATCTATCACCTTGACGTTTTATATAGATTACATGTCAATATGAAATTTGTCAAGAATGGTGCCATCCAATAAATCTAATGAGAAGCATTACATTTTTCTCAATATACTAGCATTGTCAATTAGGTTTGATTGAAAAATGAGTTGTTCTCACTGGCACTAGAAGCAGTAGATCCCAAGTATTCATACATCAATAAATAGCTAATAACAGGCATTGTGTATGTCATTAAATAATCATAACAGTTATTCTTCCTTAATAGGACTGGAGTGCCTTGTATCCTGCAGCTGAGTAAATCACTGCACTTGATTGTTTTCTGTTTTATTCTAAAAAGTGAAGACTGTAAATAATGTGAGCTGTTAGCTGTCATACAACTCATATCATTAGTAGAAGGAATATTTATAGAACCCTAAACAAACCTAATATGACAGAAAAAAGATGAAGAGAAGACACCAAAGACAAGGTTGGTGGAAAAATAATAATAGAAAATAGCAAGTAATATGCTAAATAAAATATAATAATAAACAACCTGTTTAGATAAGCATACTTACAAACAAATAATGTGTTAAGGCCAGGCCATTCACTTATACTTGGTTGGATGTTTTGGTGGAAAAATATGTCCTGAGTTCCACTATTGTAAATTGAAATTTGGTTGCTTTGCTGAAGTAAAAAAAAGTGTTTATCCCAGAATAAGAATAACATAATTAGTTCAGTATGAATAGTTTTATGAAATTGTATTCAGGTATAAGTGTTACTCAGCTACTCATAACAAAGTATGGAAATATAATTAGCCTTAAGAAGATGAAAGTTAAGTGCCAGTAGCACAGACTCACATTTATTGGAAATTCGGTCTTCTGGTATTTTTCTTTTCTGCCATTCACATCACACACCTTGCATTTCAAATGTGCCTCATGATTCAAGATGATTTTAAAATGAAGGAAATCATGCCCATGTTCTAGACAGCATGAAAAAGTGGGACAAAATGTGCTGACTCAACTCTTGTAAAAAGCTTTTCTGTAAATTATACAAATATCTTCTATTTACATTTCATTAGTCAAAATACTTAGCTTAAAGTAAGCTGGAAAATACAGCAGTAAAATAGGCATATGACTATATTTAATAAAATTAGTAACAAGGTCTTTTCTAGCAAAGGTTTAATTCATTGCTTGTGACTAATGTGCCCTCTTATAACTACCAAGTAATTTGAAGAAAAATATAAATAGATGAAAGAGAAAGAGAGAGAGAAAACATTGGAATGTACTGAAGACCTGCTAAGTGAGGAGTTTTGTGGTTGAGATCTACAGCAGGAGAAAATGCAATGATGTCATGGATTTGAAACTGCTAAATTCCATTTCTTAAATCAGTGGCTGAGAAGCTGAATACAACTTCTGACGCTTCGGTAGGGATGATGTGATACCAAAAGGAAAAGCCCTGATAAATACCTCAGCTTTTGGTCATGACTGCAATAATGATACATCCATGGAGAAGGGAGCAGAGGAAATAGACAAGCCCTTAAATAAAATAAAGTCCACTTTTAAATCATCTCAATCCCTAGTAGAGATTAAGATGACCTGGAATTTCTAGTTCTGCTAGCACAGCTGCTTTTTAAAAAACATAAGCAAAATTTATATGGAGGGAGATGGTTGTAGTAAATGCCTTGTATTATCTCTATAGGTTTTCACATTTAATGTCTGGATATGAAGAAATAAAACAACCAGTAAAGAAACCCATATGAGAGCACAAAGCATGAAAAAAAGCATGAGGGAGAAAAGTGACAGATAAAAGAGGCAGATCAACAGAGACTGCAACAATAGGCTAATTAGGCTTATGATGTTTTAATAAGAAAACCAACCTTAACGTGTTTATGAAATTATAAATAGTATTGTAAATTTCAGCTGGCAACAAAAACTAGAAGTAAAATAAAATAGAAATAAAAATGAAATAAAATTATCAAAATCATAATCAATAAATAGATGTGCTAACAGGTTAGACACAGATCACGAGAGACCTGGTGACTTGCAAGATAGAAAAGCTGAAAGCACATTTCCTCCTAGTGACCTGGAAGACATATAAGCGGAAAACACACAGGTAGATGCACATCAAGACAAAATTATAAAAATTGCAAAAAAGGAGCATAAAGCACATATGGAATTTATTATAAACTTCTAGTATGCATGGAATTGAAATCCAGAGAGGTGAGGGGACAGAAGAGGGAACAGAGATAGTGGTAGTAAATTTTCCCCAAACAGACGTAAGTCATCAAGGCTCATATTCAATAATAATATACTGAAGTAGGAAAAATTCCCCCAAAATCCCCACAAGAACACCATGATTAAAGTCCAAAAGAAAGAAACCCTTACAAATAGACATATAAAAGTCCGTATTACCTTCAAGTGAGCCACAATGAGAGCGGCAGAAGAGAGGAAATAGGTGAATGATGTCTTTAATTAATGAAAGGAATATGAATACTAATCTTAAATTGTCTATCCAAAACAATGCAAAAGAAAAAAATACATATATATTCCTTTAAAAGCCAAAATATTTTAGTCAAACTCAGAAAAATTTTATTAGCAGATTTAAGCTAAAATCAAACCAAATAGCAAAAACAATGATACCAACATGAAAAAATTACCAGGTAAGTATTCTTTCAGCAGAATAAAACAGAGCCTAGGAGAAAGGTGGAATGTGCATGAAGGAAAGGCAGTCAGATGAAAGTTATATGAATGAATCTAAATAAATATTGACAGTAACCACAAAAAAGATGTTGTGAGCTTTAATATATACACAAAATTAAAGTATAAAACAACAGTAATACTAAAGTCAGAAGAGAAATAGTGTTACAGTGTTTGAAACATTTTGAATTGCCTGGAAGTCAATAAAGTATTAACTTTATTCATTAGATACATTATGCAATCTCTAGCATACCAGTACAACTATAAAATAATCTATAATAAGTTAATACAGGGCAAAGTTAATAATAAAAATGTAATAACTCAATCAACAAGAATTCAAAGAAGCAGAAAAAAGGGAACATGGGCAGTCAGGTCAAATAGATAAGAAAAGGTAAGCTATTTGATATTAATAATGAATAATCATATTTATAACAGTAGTCTAAATATTTCTAACTAAAGGGAAGCAAACAAAATGCCCTATTAGCTTTTAAAGGATGCCCTAACAAATTACTGCAAACCTTTTGGTTTAAAATGACAGAAATGTATTCTGTTACAGTTCTGGAGGCCCAAAGTCCAAAATGAAGACATCAACAGACCTCCAAATATTTCACAGCAGAACATATTCTTCATCTTACAGTCTCTGGTAGCTCTAGAAGCAGTTCCTTGGCTTGTGGCAACATAATTCCCATCTCTGTCTTCAACTTCATATGGCCTTCTCCTCCCTGTTTTCTACCCTTCTGTCTTTCATAAAGACACTTGTTATTAGATTTAAGATCCACTTGGTTATTTGAAGATGTTCTCTTACAGAATCTTTAACTTATATACATCTGCAAGGATTCTTCTTTCCAAATAAAGTAATATTCATATGTACTGGGAATTAGAGTTGAGCATATCTTTGGGGAAAAACCAATATTGCCTATCATATTTGTGGGACAAACTCACGTATTTGCTGTTGCAATAGACCCTTAAGTAGAAAGAAAAAGAATCAGAAAAGATGTCCTATACAAACACTAACCAAAAGAAATGCAGATTTTAAGACAAGGATCATTATTCTTGTCATGAGGAGTGATAATTTCATAATGATCAAAGAGTTAATTCACCAGAAAATATAAAATTCTAAATGCATGTGCATCTAATATTATAGCCTCAAAATATATGAAACAAAACTATAGAGAAATATATAGGAAATGATACCATGATTATGGTATAAGACTTTCATACATCTCTCTCAGTATATGAGAGGGTAAAAAATAAATCAGTAAAATACAGAACATTTGAAACACAAAATCACAAACTTCACATACCTGGACTAACTTAACAAGCACTGAACCCAAAAATTTCAGAATACAAATCACTTTCAAGACCATATAGGATGTTTAACCAAATGGACTATCTGTTAAGCCATTACCCAAATCGTGACAAATATTCCATAATTGAAATACTGAAGAGTTGGTTCTCTAGTTTGAAATTAATCACAAATACACTAACAGAAACTGGCAGAAGTTTGGAAATTAAGCAATATGTGTCTAAGCAATCCATAGATTAAAAAGATATTATGAATGAATATCATAATTGCAACCAAAATACAACATTCAATAATTAAGAAATTCAGATAAAGCTATGAATAGATAAAATTTTTATTTTTTAAATGTATACATTAAAAAATAAACCTGAGAAGTTAATCATTTAAGAATTTAAGTGAAATAAGCACAAAAGGACAAATGCCACAAATGTGCTTATATGTGGAATCTAACAAAGTCAAATTCATAAAAGAGAATAGGATGGTGACTACAAGAGGTATGGTGGGGTTGATGTGGAGGATTGGGGAGGTTGGCTGAACATACAAAGGAGGAATAAATTCATGAAATCTTTTGTATATTATGGTGACTATAGCTAATAATATATTTATACTTAAAATTGCAAAGAAAGTCGATGTTAAGTGTTCTCATCACAAAAAAAAGTCTATGAGGTACTATATATGCTAATTAGATTGACGTAGCCATCTTTCAATCTGTACATATATTAAAGCGTTATTTTGTACATGATAAATACAGGTGGCCCTCTGTATTTTTAGGGTGTGAATCTGCAATTTAACCAACCACAGTTTAACAATATTCAAAAAAGTAATAATAGATAATTATATTACAATAAAAACTAATACCAATAAAGAACAATATAGTACAAAGAGTATTTACATAGCATTTACATCATATGAGGTATAATAAGTACTCTAGAGATAATTTAAAGTATACAGGAGGGTGTGCATACATTATATAAAAATACTATGCCCTTTACATAAGGGACTTGAGCATCTACAGATTTTGGTAGCTGAAGGGGATCCTATAATCAATCTCTCAAGGATATAAAGTGGTGACTGTATATACAATTTTTATTTATCAATGAAAATTAGAATACATTTTAAAGGAGGGAAAACACTTAAAAAATAACATGTATCATAAATTTAATAAAAATTCATCTAAAGAATTTTAGAAGTGACACCAAACTAATGCTCCCAGAAGAGTAGAAGGAAGAAAATAATAGTGATAGAAGCAGAAGTTGACAAATAAAGGAAATCAAACATATAATGGGGAAAATCAATAAATCCCAAGGGTAATTTCTTAAGACTAATAACATAGATTTAATAATATAGATTAATCCATGCCAAGACCTTGAGGCAGACAGACAGGCTATGAGAGGGGCCTCTAGCAGGTCAGGTGGTGAGTGGCAAGGCTGGAATTTGCCCCTTGGGGCGTTTCTGGAGCTTTCTTTGCATGCCGAGTTGATTGCTTGCATCCACAAAGTGCTTTGTTAGTTTTTTAAAGATGCCCTAACAAATTGCCACAAACCTCTTGGCTTAAAACAATAGAAATGCATTCTCTTACAGTTCTGGGGGCCCAAAGTCCAAAATAAAGACATCAGCAGAGCTCCAAATATTTCATGGGAAAACATATTCTTCATCTTACAGCTTCTGGTAGCTCTAGAAGCAGTTCCTTGGCTTGTGCTTTTTGTTGATATGTCTCTAGGGGTCAGACTGATTTTGTTCTAGAGATCTCTGGGTCTTGCTGGTAATAGCATGGGGATCCACCAATTTGTTTTGCCACTGTCCTACACACAGACATAGTTTCCATTCATAGGTCATTATTAAATGCTTCTTCCTAAGGCTTAAAAAAAAGAATGTTGAACTACACTCTCAATTTTCAATACTAAGATAAAATGCAAATGATTTCCATGCAAAGATAACCTGAATAAAAATTATACTTCTTTCAGATTTTCCAGATCTGAATGTCTGCTTTAGGAGCAAAGTCTTTGCTCCTGGTGCAAGGCCTTGGGGCAATTCCAACTAGAAAGAAAATGCAAATAAAGTTTATCAGAGATTTATAATACTAGATATTCTAGATACAGAGACAGAGTGAAAAATGGGCAGATAGAGAAGTTGTCAGAAGAGTTGCCGCCGGGAACCCTGCTAGTCATGTTTCCTGGTCAAACCTGTTCAACTATGGTCATAGACATAGATCCAAAGCTAACACCCTCTGTCTTGTAAGTTTCTTGAGTTTTCCTATCCAAAGGAGTCCTAGCTCTATTGTGGGGAGCATGTAGAATATGAGATGAAATTTCAATTTTGTTCTAAATGTCAGGGGAAGTTACCGAGATTTCATTTAAAAGATCACAGGCTGTTGTGTAGAAGATGGATTTAGTGAACATGAGTGAAAGCAGGGTGACCAGTCCTAGGGATCTGTAGCAGTGTTCTGAGAGATAGCACCCATCCACTCCTGGGGAATCATTTTGGATAGAACTAGTGGATTTGAGTGACTCTGACTTCACAACTGCATTAGATATACCCCCATCCTCCCACCTCACCCACAACCCAGATTGCATTAATTAACCAGCCCCTCTTCTAATTAGCTTGGGGCAATTATTTTCCCTGTGAAAGCTGGTTTTGGGAAAACATTCTTCCTTTTCTCTTAAGAAGAGAGGAAGCTGAAAATCAAAAGTTATTATGTTTATGGCCAAAAGTAATATGAAAGACAGTGAAAGTCTTTCAGCTATAAAAGTAATTACCTAAAATCAAAGGCATGAAAATGATGGCTGGCTCTTATAAGTGTGTTTTAGGTCATGCAAATCATGTTAAAAGTTGCAATTAGAAATAGATTTTTTTCCCCCTGGGAGAGCTACATGCAATATTCAGCTGAGGAAATTTACTTCTCTTGGACTCGAGGCAACCATCCCTCCAAATTGTAATCTGTTCTTCTATATTATATGTAAGAATCGTTGCCGAGGTCAATATCTTGGTGACATAAATCGTCTCTTGTGCCTGATATGTGTCTTCTGTTAAGAATATTAGGCTGAAATAGTTTAATGGCAGATATTATGGAAGAAATTGTGCACCTTATTTCTGATTGCTGGAAAATTGGTGATTCTCATCCATCAAAAATTATTTTCTAACCTAATTTTTCTTCAGCTCTACTGTAGGGCTTTTAAGATTATTTTAAGATGCATCTTTGCTGCTACATTTATCATGGGATGTGAAAGGACAAAGTTTTAACATCTTTTGTCTAGAGTCCTTGGTCATTTTTTATTGTAAGCCTTTGGGTTATATTTTGTTAGTGAAGTAAACTCTAGCGCAACTTTGAACAACTTCTAAGAATCATTCAGTTTTAGGATGGAGAAAGGCCTTTGTCATAGTCTTATTTTACAGCTTCTTATGTAAGCTGTAAAACTCAGTAAAGTACTTTGTGAGTAGAGTATGCCTTCATCCAGTTATAAATAAATACCTACCAGCATCTATGTTCAGGTACTGTGTTAGGTTCTAGGCATACAATAATCCACAAAACAGACAGCATTCTTGCTCACAAGGAGCCTTCAGTTTAGTGTGAGCAAAGGGCCATTCATTCAAGCCTCTTTATTCTGTGGGCCCCTGATAAGATGTAGAGCAAGTGCCAATGTCTGCACTGAAAATTTTATTTTATGTTGAATGTGAAAGTCTGATGTTTCCTCTGAAGCTTTGGGCTTGCACACCTATTGCCTGTGGGCCTGGTGTCAAGATTGTGTCTGTAAGACATTGGAATCTACATGGTCTTTAATGTTTTCTAAAATTGTGGTCTGTGGATTTTTGTTTTGAGCTCTTACTCCGCATCAGACATTTTAGCATGGGTGTACATGCACACATGTATGTTACCCGTGTTTTTGTGTCTTTGCAATGTCTCCTCAAAGCAGATTGGTGTGACCAATTTGTAAATGCGGAAATTAAGACTGAACATTCACTTGCCCTTGGCCAAACAACTGGCAACTTGTAGACCTAGGATTCAGGCTCAAGACTGTCTGCTTCAGCAGCCTGTACCCTGCGCCTGCGCCTACTCCAGCACATCCCCGTCTTTTTGGTTTGTACTGCTTTCGGACCCCTTCCACTTAATCTTGTAGAACAGGGCAGTTCTTACGAGTTTCTCATTTTCATACTAAAAATTATTGGTGCTTTAACCTGTTGGTGCTTCAGGTTACTTTCTATATTGTGTCTTTCTCCTTAAGAAAAAAAAAAATGAATGGGAAATTAAACTAAGGGCGGATACTCAACTTAGATTGTATATGTGGCTACTTGTATGTATATAATACTTGAAACTGTTCAAACTACAGGATGAAAATATACAAGCCCCAAAATTGAAAATTCAAACATTGTGCTATGAACTAAATTATGTGCCCTCAAAATTCATAGTTCAAGCCATAACCCCTAATATGACTGGTTTAGAAGATAAGACCTTTAAAGAGATACTTAAGATTAAATGAGATCATAAGTATGGGACGCTGATGGGATTGATGTACCTGTAAGAAAAAGGAAGAAACCCTAGGGAACTCACATACACACAAAGGGCCATCTGAGGCACAGTGAAAAGTGAATATCTCCAAGTCAAAAATATCTCCAAGTCAATCTCATGAGAAATTGGACTAAACAATGTCTTTGATCTTGGGCTTTTAGCTTTCAAAACTCTGGAGAAATACATTTTTGCTGTTTATTCAGTCTGTGGTATTTTGTTATGACAGTCCTATCAGATTAATACACATGGTGACATTAAAAGAGGAAGAAAGAGGAAGGGAGGAGGAAATGGAGGAGGGAGAAGAAAAGGGGTGAGAGATAGGAAGAAAGGATGACAGGGAGGAAGAGTGAGAAAAGAAAGCAAGAAGGAAGGGGAAGGCAGGGCAGAGGAAGGGAGGGGAGATGAGGAAGAAAAGGAAAGAAATGAAGGAAGGAAGGAAGAAGAAAGAGAAGGGAGGAAGGAAGGAAAGAAAGAAAAAGAAAGAAAAGAAAAGAAAAGAAAAGGAAGGAAGGAGAAAAGAAATAAGGAAAGGAAAGACTAGGGGAAAAAAAGTAAAGAAAATAACTGCCCATTAGAAAGATTTTAGAGGGAAGAAAGAAAAGATTTTTTTAAAGTTCAAAAGGGAGGAAATAAGTGGACAAAATAAAGATAAAATGTCTTGAAAAGCAGCCCAGTGGCTTTACAATAACTAGTGGTAAAATTCCCTTTTTTGCAACATTAATTAATGTCCTCTTCTGTAGGTCATTCAGTGAGTCAAGGTTCTTCCCGCAGATCAGGCACCCTACAAGGGCTTCAGAAACACCCACTTCCCTCCCAATGCAACTGCCAAGAGATTGTCATATCCTAGATAGCTAACTTGTGCTTCCTCCCCGATCATGAGAGGGAACACATATCTGGCTCTCAACAGTGGAAATGGCAGAAGAGCTTCCTTCTCTGTGCTCAGTTTAAGGGCCTTGTGGGACTGAACGTTCCCCGTCTAGTTATCTGATAGACACTCTACCCCACAGAGGAAAAATCTCTCTTTCACTTGAACAACTATCAGCAGAATTTCCTTATAATCTTTGTAAGGCCCTGGGATGCTTCTCTGATTGGTCCAGTCTCCACTAGATACCATGGAGCCAATGGTTGAACATCAAAATGCTTATCTAATCGGGTGAGTAGAGGGGAGATCTGACATTTTCTGGCTTGCCAGACATCAGTTTTAGTATCTGTGGCCTGTCTCACAAGTCAGTCCTCACCTACTGGTCATCATAGAACCCGTTTTATCCACTGACAATATTCCTATTTATATATTCCTGGTACTTTCCACCACATGTTCAAGCAAATTAATTATATCACTTTATTTTACAGGCAAAGTTGCATGTGCTAAAACACTTGTGGGCAAATTCATAAAAAACTCACAACCTTAATTTTCATAAGAGCCAGTTTCTTCACCTGTAAAACTGAGATAATAACAGGTACCTTGCAAGAATAGTATGAGGATTATATGAGCCAATGTGCTAAAGTACTTAGAAAAGTATCTGGTATATATAAGTTATTTAATAAATAGGAACTAACAATATTGCAATTATTCAAAATAGGCATCCAATTTATTACTTCTTAGGAGAATGATACTATTAGCAAGCTCTAAAACTATAGGAAAGAGTACCACCACTTCCACTATTCCTGGGGTGGTATTTCCAGGAGGGCTGATTGCTGACTTCCTCCCTGTCCACCAGACAAAGCCAACTGGCATCCTGGTGAAGACAAATCCCAATTCTTGTTCCCACTCCCCTCTTCTCTCTGTAAATAAGGAACAGAGCCACAATGTGGATCAATTAACTTTTGTTTTGCAATTTCAAGTGTGTGCTGGCTCCCTAACACAATCTCCTTTTAGGTGGACTTTTCACCAGACATGCTATTATCTTGTCTGGGGAATGCTGTAGATATATACATTAAAAAAAAAAAAAATCCCAAAGAGATGTTTTGAGTATACAAAAATGTAACTCCAGGAAGAATTTTATTCCTTCTTATAGCAGAACTCTCTCCTTGTTTCCCTACTCTGGGGACACTTAGTGAATAATGTGTGTGAGCTCAGGAGTAATTGAGAATAATAGCAGTGTCAACCTTAGGACAAGTGATAAATCTTAGTTTATGACTTAGAATTTTTATTAATGTTTGATCAAAAGAACGCTTCTTAGTTGTAATTAAAATACACTAGAGCAATTCTTTAGCTTCACAAATGAAGAAAGAGGCTTGCAAAGCAACTTTAGAAATTTCCTCCCAGGAGCCACAAAGTAAACTTTGATGAGAAGTAGCCAAACCACAGATTATTCTAGAGCATGTGTAATTTCAAGGATCTGTTATAGTATAATTTCATTTATTTTTAAATAGTCATATGTCCTGGCTGCCTACTATCTACTGTGATGACACTGTCTCACTCACAGGGAAGTTGGGTGGAGATAGATATAAATACATAAGTGATTACAAAAATATGTGATAAGTACAAAAATAACATTCTATACTAAGTGCTATGGGAGCACAAGAGCTGTGATGCTTGAATGGGATCTTTTTAGAAAGGAAATAATATGGCCTCAATCCAACAGATTTTGATTTAATTATCTTGTAGTAGGACCCAACTTAGGTATTTGTTTTTAAAGTTTCACTTGTATCTATGCGCAGCCCAGATTGAGAGGTACTGCACTAACAGATACCAGTCCTGCTGAACTTCCTTATTCTTGGCAGTAGCAGCTTCATGATCTCTCTCAGGGAAAGAAGGCAATGAAAGTTTTTTATATTCTAGTTTTAGGATCTCATCATGAGAGAACATGAGACTCAGCATCCTCTGCACCCTGCATGTGAACAGAGGAACAGAGATGCCCATTTGGCACAGGAATGGGAGGCAACTAAAATTAACCAGAAATACTTGGAGACCAGGACTTTATTTCTCTGAATCTTAATTTCCCATTCTAAGACGAAAGAATTAGACACTACTGACCTTCTATAAAAAATCACAAGTACTGAAAATTCTTGAGAGAAAGAGACTGGGATGGTAATCCTCAAATTTAAGTGGTTATAAGAATCCTCAGATGAAACTTCTTATAATGCATATCCCTGGGCCTTATCCCCAGGGAACTTGTTTGAGTATGCTAAGAGCAGGGGATTATGTGCATAAATTGTATATTTTTCATAATCTAATTGGGTTACTTTTCTGTAGGGAACTTGAATATACTTTGAAAAAAATACCACAGTGGGGCTTGAGGAATCCCAGTTGGTGCCAAGAAGAAGGTTTTATAATTTTTTTAAGAAAATAAAAGAAGAACAAAAGAGGAGAAGTCTTAGGTATGACAGAAGAGAAATTGTCATGTGCCAAAGTATATTGTGGTTTAAAAACAGTGCTTTAGTGTTGGAAAGGATAACCAAGGTGATTTGGTCTAATTACATGTAGCAACATCAGTTAAGCCATCATAAATGAATAGCCATGTAGCCTGGCTGAATTCTCTCAGGGGATTCCCTACATCCCTTTTCCATTTCTGGTTGATTCTTGTTGTCTCTTCGCTGACCACATCCATCAATCTATACTTTTTGCCTTTTGGCTTTCAGCAACATTGAATAAGCCAGCTTGTTCCTGCTCACAGCCCTTTGTATATATTTGGTAATGGCTCTCTTGTCATTTGGCAAAACAGTCTTCCTTTCTCCCTGAAGAGGCCTCTTCCTCCAGTTATTATTCTTTTAATAGTTTTCAGAGCGTTCACCATCCTGCTCACATTACTCTGAAAACTGCAAGTCTCGGAAACGGTCTTCCTAAATGTTTCCCGAAAAGTATTACCCACATCTCCTGTCCTCTACCCCATGGACAATGAGAGCATTGCTTCCTGAAGTCACTTCCTATTACTTTTTTCAATGTATTTACTGAATATTAGCAAATCAACTTGAATTAGATCTAGAAGAAATTGATGATTCCTTCCAATCACTGACCCACTTGGCAAGGAGTAAACTCACTGAAACAAAAGAAATTGAATGCCTTAGAATCAGTTAACCAACTCTAATCTACCTGAAATCACTCTTAGAACTGGTGCCTGAGAGTACCTGAACTAAGTGTGTCAGGATTCTGTAGATTCTTGGAGGCCGAAGGAGCAGAGAAATTATAAAGATTAAAGGTAGTTATCAGGGCTTTAATCTCACTCCACATCCAAAACCCAGTGTTTGGATTGTCATGTTCTGATTCCATAAAGCTTGGCTCATCACCACAGGTAGTAAATGGTCATTTTATGGAAGGTGCTGTCTACTGGGTTGGCAAAACCAAAACCATAATTTCCTCTATCAAACTTTGATTTGCAAAGTTGATTTTTTAACACCAACTGTGGCAGAGGTTTTATATTTCATGCACAAATAAGGCAGAAGCCTCTGTTCTTTAAGAGACCAAGAGGAAACCTGGCCCAGTGGCTCACACCTGTAATCCCAGCACTTTGGGAGGCCGAGGTGGGTGGATCACTTGAGGTGAGGAGTTCAAGACCAACCTGACCAATATGATGAAACCTCATCTCTACTAAAATATAATTAGCTGGGCGTGGTGGTGTGGGCCTGTAGTCCTAGCTACTCGGGAGGCTGAGACAGGAGAATTGCTTGAACCCGGGAAGCAGGGGTTGCAGTGAACCAAGATAATACCACTGCACTTCAGCCTAGGTGACAGAGTGAGACTCTGTCTAAAAAAAAAAAACAAAAGAGGCCAGGAGGAATGGAGGAGGGAAAGACAGAATGTCTGTTTCTACCCAAGTTTTATGCAGTAAGAAAAGGTGTTGTGGAAGAAAAACTGGGAAATAAAATGGTCTAAAAATCTTCTAAGGGAAAATAAACAAAACATTTTATTCTCTGTGGAAATGTTAATGCTATTCAGTCAACTAAGGTGACTGGCAGTCGAGTGGGAGGTGAGTTATGGGCAGAGGATCAGAGAACTAGAAGATTGGACTACTCCATCTTTTAATAGTAAACATTCTCCCAGACATGCATAACTCAGTAAGACATGGTCAAGTGTACACTCTTGCTCAAGGATCTATAATGATGCTTAACCCCCTTAGCACACAGTCCTCTGCAGGCTTTCTGCCTCATGAATTACTACCTGTCCATTGCACGCAAATTCTCCATAATGAAGCTCCAAGGGACCATCCTCCAGAGTCAGGGCCAGAGACTCAGCAGTGTTAGCTGTTTGCTGTGCCCTGAACATCGTAGTCTCTTTCATAACCCAAGTCATTATTCTTGCTGGCTCTTCAACAGCCAGGTTTCTTCTGATCTCTTTCCAATGAAAATCTAATTATGTTTTAACATCAACCACAATGCTATCTATGTCCATTAAACATTTCTTGATTTTTTTAAATGATTGCTATGATTTATAAAGCTTCAATTATATAGCAGGCATCACATTAAGCGATGAATACATTATTACTTATCTAATTCCCATAACCATCTCATAATATAAAACATTATTTTTTTCTTATTTTGGGACTAAGACCAGAAACTTAGACAAGTTTTGTCTTCCTGTTAATGCCACAAAAATTATAAGTAGGTAACTTGGACTTTGGACCCAGATCTGCACTTACCAGAATCAATACTCATGGTCCTCTGTCACCTTTCATTATTACTCTTGCCCTCTACTTATACTTCCTCAAATAATACTTGTAAGTATACTATACTTATACTATACTACTTATACTTCTTCAAATGTAAATGTGTCTCTACTGAGTACCTATTCCAACTTTGAATATAATTTGTTCTTTTCAGATCTACTTTCATTGCTCTGCTGTAAACAGTTCTTTCTTATCTCCCCATCCTTCCTCTTGGTTGGAGGAAGAGCCATGCCAGATAAAAATTTCTTGAACTCAAAGTGAATGAAAAATGAATAAGACTTTTGCTTCTGGCTATGATGTACCTTGTATCAGAGTAACTCACATGAAAAGAAACACAAAAGGAAGGCATTTAGTGAGAAGGAATATAACCCCTGGTAAAAGATGAGGCAAAATATATTTTAAAGTATGATATAAATAACCAGATATAAATAAATAGACACTGTTTAAAATAATAGTAATAATGGTTTTGGGGTTTTAATATACATTGTAGGTAAGGGTTGCAAAATCTTTGGTGTGGAAGTGATAAAATAGTTTTATTATATATTCTAATAAAAGGAATAAATATAAAACTGAACTAAAAAAATAAATAACATGTAAGCTATTAGAGGGCAAATGGATGATTTATAAAATTTGTAATTATTTCAAAAGAAGGCAAGACTATGAAAAAAATAATACATGTGAACACATATAGAACAAAGGATAAGATGCTAGATATAAGTAAAAGCATATTTGTAATTTAATTAAAATAGACTAAATCCTCTCTCTAAAATAAGAATTGATAGGCTGGATTATAAAAAGAGGAAAGTAAACTGGCTAACCCATGATTATAAGAAGCACCATTAAATATAAGGACACAGAAAACATAAAATAAAAGGAATGTAAAGATTAAAATGCACCAAGGAAATACTAACCAAGATGAAAGCCAGTGATACCCTACCACCATTGAAAAGGGAGATATTTATGGTTAGAAATATTTCCAGAGGTAAACAGAACATTTCATGATAATGAAAAAGTCTACTCAACAGAAATATGCATCTATTCTAAACTTATATTCCCTTTTTGTTTTCAAAACAACATGTGAAGTTTAGTGTATTTTACTGATGCATACAATTTTTTAGATAAGAAAATAGAAAATTGATGGAAAAGGATAAAAATTATGCCTACTGGAAATCACCGAAGCATATCTCAAAACAAAAAGGAATCACACAGGAGTAATCTAAATTTATCAGGAAGAACTTGGACTGGATGGGGTGAAGAAGGCATAATCAAGAAAGCCAAAAAAAAAAAAAATAACAATTTGTATAATGTATGCCCTTATTACTATGTCCTGAAATAACATATAAAATGAAAGGTGGTGATTAGGTCAATCATAGTATGTAATTTCTCTTTCTTTTGACTTTTCAATGATATGATTATTCTTTTATCATGTATGTATAAAAAGCCTAATCATGAATGTTTGACATTAGAGATAGTTTATGTGGTATTATTTCCATTGACATACATATGCCATTATGTATTCATACATATGCAATATTTATGTGCAGTTATATCTATACAAACGTGCATACAGTGCAACCAAATAAAGTATTAATGCTGATGTGTATAGGACAATAAAATGATCCCTGTATGGAAGAGAGCTAAAAATTTACCCAACCTTATATGAACCTTAAATCACCTATCTGTGACTACATGATAAGCATAATATGCAGATCTATGCAATCCTCAGCTTTATAAAAGTTCCTTTGGAATATGATGCTGTGTTAAGATCATCTCTTAATCATTTATAATTTTTCTTAATATTATTTTCTTTATTAATTATTAAATAGGTAATACACATTGATCAAAATTCATCAACACAAATAATAGAAGTGGAAACATGAATAGTGTTGTTCCCTTACTTCCCCTATAATTTGATACCAGATAAATGGAGTTACTTCTCTTTGAAAGGCAATGACTAATGGTCTATTTAAATTTCACAAAGAGTCATTACAAGATACATTTAAAATAACAAATTTAAGATAATAATATATATATAAATAATTACATATATAACAATGGATATATTATATGTTGTATGTGTATATGATGTGTTGTTTATATATGTCCTTTTTCTTTAGTCACATTATTTTATAGCTAGATATTATACATTAAAAAATACCACAGGGAGATTTTAAAATGTCTTTTTACATGGCTATAGAATATTTCATTTTATGAAGGTATCATAATTTATTTGTACTTATTGGAAATTCATTTAGTTACTTTATTTTACAATGATAATTATGCAATGAATGTCCAAGCACATATGTTATCTTGCTTCCACCCACCCCAAGAAAATGAAAGTGCTTCTGTAGAAAACCTGATTAAGAGGGGATTCTCAGCATTAGAAACTCTGTTAGGGTCCTCTTTCCTCCAGACAAATAATATGCAGCAGTCATTCTTTGAAACTACAAGACTTCAATAATAAAAATTTTAGTGTTTGCCATTATTTCATATAAAATCAGTGGAACAAGTATTAACAAAAAATCAACTTAAAGAGTGAAAAAAGCATTTAAAAACAAATGCTATTGAAAGCCCCATGATAGATTGTGTCGCAGGGAAAAATGAGTATTTATGGAAGGGGAGGCAGAAGGAGAGGGTTGAGAATTACATTAAACCTTTAAAAATAAATCATGTTTTATTCCTCTGTATATGGATGTTCCATTCTCTCAGCACCATTTATTAAAGTGACTGTTTCTTCCCCAATGTTCTTGGAATCTTTGTCATAAATAAATTGGCTATAAATAAGTGGATTTACTCCTGGGTCCTCTATTCTGTTCCACCTGTCTATGTGCCTGTTTTTATGCTAGTACCATGCTGTTTTGGTTACTATAGTTTTGTAAAAATATTTTGAAGTGACTTAGTGTGATGCCTCTGGCTTTGTTATTTTTGCTCAAGATTGCTTTGGTTATTCAGGGTCTTTTGTAATTCCATATCAATTTTAGGATTTTTTTTCTATTTCTGGGGTGAAGACTGTCATTGGTATTTTGCCAGGGACTGCATCGATTCTACAAATCATTTCTGTTGGCATGGTTACTTTCAAAATATTAATTCTTCCAATCCATAAATGTGAGAAGTCTTTCCATTTTTTTATGTCCTCTTCAATTTCTTTCATCGGTGTTTTATATTTTTCCTTGTAGAGATATTTCACTTTCTTTGTTAAATATATTCCCCCCCCAAAATTATTTTTTTGTAGCTATTGTAAATGGGATTGCTTTCTTGATTCTTTTTACCCTAGAGTGTAATTGGTGTACAGAAACCCCACTGATTTTTTTATGTTGATTTTGTATCCTGCAACACTATTAAATTTGTTTATCAGCTCTATAACGTTTTGGTGAATCTTTTAGGGTTTTTAATACATAAAATTATGTTATCTGCAAAGGCAATTCGACTTCCTGTTTTCCAATTTGGATACTCTTTGTTATGTATCTTTTGTTAATTCAAAGGATAGCAGACTGGTTCTAGAAATAACAAGGACTATTTTGATATATGAAATACAAATCAAATTTTCTTCATCATTAGAAAGGCTTTGAAACCTATCTTCTTCTCCCCTCCCTCTTTCCCTTTCCTGTTCTGTGAACTTTATTATTCAAGAAAGATGACTTCAACTGCTGCTAGCTTCACATAATTTTCATCTAGTTCTCCATATAAATACAGGTTATTCAGGAAGGCTGAGAAACCTGCCCAGAAGAACTAGCCCACACACTTCCAAAGCTGTCCATATAATAAATATAATGTAATAAATAAAATAACTAAGTTCTATGGCTTTTCCCCATTGGTTCAGGCCTATATATATTCTCTCATCATTGCATCCTTTCATGTAAGGCAGTGCTCCTGGATATATTTATGAAATTGCTCCCATATCTGCTCAACAAGTTGGCTTTCAGACCTCTGTAGCTGGTGACTGAGTAAACTGTCAGGGTAGTTCTCAGGGGCAATTTGTAAACATTTACCACATACAATGTGGTCAGAAGTTGTGAAGCAGATGGGGCAGAAAGTTCCCTGAATTAAGTAGAAGGAAGAAGTAGAATATTTTTAGAGAAGAACTGTGCTCATAGTTTATTTTACTTTTTAAAAATTTTCTTAAACACCCTACATGGTTAGTCATTTAAATAATTGGGGCACAGGAAAGAAAGGGAGAAAAAATTACACTTTGATTAACCATGTTAAACCATTCTGTTACACTTCATTTTGTTTTTCTTTTCCTATTTTTTAAACACAGGCTATTTCGTGTACATTTATTGAGTATCAGGCATTATACTAGATGTAGTTGTGATTATGTTATGTAGTCAATTTTGGAGCCTGAAAATTTTCATTTGACTTTACAATTGAATTATTTCTTGATATTACATATACTTTGTTATAAATATTAATTGTATTTTAACAGGAAAATTATCAGACTGAGAACGCTAGTTTATTTTTTATGTGCTAAAAGTAAAAAAAAGATAACTTTCTTTAGAGCCAGATGAACACAAATCCAGATTCACCTCGTCCCCAGCAGGGTAAATGAAGGCAACATATTTAGTTAATCTGTTCCTCATTTTTTTCTTTAGAAGTGTAATTGCCTGATCATATGGTAGTTCTGTTTTTGAAGACCCTCCATACTGTTTTCCATAATGACTGCACCATTTTGCATTTCTGCAAACAGTATAGAATTGTTCCAGTTTCTCCACATCCTTACCAACATTTGTTATCTTTTGTAATATTTTTTCATTACAGCCATCTCTTGATTATCTCCTCTCCGATCCATATCTGCAACGTCTGCCTTACTGTTCTACCTATTTCATTAATGATCAAGCATGCAGAAGTCTTTTCCAGTTTTAAAACAAAGCAACCAAAGTAAAACAAACCATAACCACTTCTTCAAACCCATATTTCCGTCCAGCTACTTCCATTTAATTTATACTTACAGGGAAACCTCTCAAAGGTAGCGTTTTCACTCTTACTCTGTTTTTCACCTCCCATTCTCTACTCAACCCACCCTCATAAGGCTTTATCCTTTCCACTCCAGTAAAACAGCTCTCACTAAAGTCAATAATGGCCTTCTTTTTTATAAAGCCCATTTACACTTCTGAGTCCTCATATTAATTGATCTAGGAAGAGCATGTGAAACATTTGAACACTTCCTCTTTTTAAAAACACTTTTCCCTTAGATATTCTGGTATCACAAATTCTTGGTTTTCCACATAACTTTCATGCTGCTCCAATTCAGTCTTTACTTTTGACTTTATATTCTTACCTGTCCTTTTAGTTTTACTTTAATGTATGTATTTTTCCTACTTATTAATTTATAAATTACATACTAGTATGGGCTGAATTGTGGCCTGTCAAAATGTATATAATGAAGTCCTAACTCCCTGTCTCTTAGAATGTGATTGTATTTGGGACTTTATAATTATCTTTCTCCCTATTTAGAAAGGTAATTAAAGGTAATTAAAATAAAATGGGACTGTTTGGGTGGGTCCTAACCCATATGACTGCTGTGTGTATAAGAAAGAGGAGATTTGGACACAGGCATGTGTCTGCACACAGAAAAGACCAAATGAGGACATAGCAAGAAGTCAGCCATCTGCAAGCCAGGGAGGGAGGCCTCAGGAAAAACCAAACCTGTCAATGCAATGATCTTGGACACCTAGCTCCAGAACTGTGAAAAAATAAATTTATTTTATTTAAGCTATCCAGTCTGCAGCATTTCGTTATAGCAGCCCTAGCAAAGTAACACACATACACTGAAAGGTAAAAATCTTAAGTGTTCAGTAACGCAGTTTTATACATTTGTAAGGTGGTATATAGTAATCACCTAGATGAACAAATAGATCATTACCAGCCTCCCAAGTGTTCCGACAAAGTAACCACCATCCTGATCTCTAGTAGCACAGATTAATTTGTTTTTCAATTCCATGCAAATGGAATCATACCGTGGTAAGCTTTTTTTTTTACTTCCTGTTTCTTTTGTTCAAAATTACATCTGTAAGATTCATTCATTTTATTGGATGTAACGGTAGTTTGCTTTTTTATTGCGCAACTGTATAGTATTCCATTTTATTGCTTTAATTTTGGTTATCTGTGCTATTCAAACTAATATGTTCTTATTATTTATTGCTAACATTCTAAGAATGCAATTGACTCTTCAATACAAATATTTTATCCAGAGACCATGATAATTCCCTTAGACAAATTAGATTTTGAGGTGAGGGGAGTTATGAGGTGGCAGGGAATGTTTTCTATGTACACAAAATGCCTCCTGTAAATAATGAGTCTTACTTCCTCTGAATGTTTGCTTCCTTTCTAATCTTTGTAAATTTTGTTTCTCTTTGCCCTACTGTAGTAGCTATGCCTCCAGTACCATGTTGAAGTAAAATTGAAACCACCCTTAATTTGTTCCTGAGCTCAGGTTGGAAAATGTCAATACTTTACCACTGAGTACATTTGCTGTAGGCTTTTTGTACATACCATATCTTTTTAAGAATTATAAAGTTTCTTCTATTTTTTTCCTAGAGATTTACATGTGTATGTGTTAAATTTTCATTAAATGTTCTCTCCATATTTAGCAAAATCAGCATGTATCTTTATTCTATTAATGTGGTACATTATATATGATGATTTTTAAATCCTGTTATAAAATCTACTTGATCTGGCTATACTAGGTGGCTCCTGCCTATAATCCCAGTACTTTGGGAGGCCAAGACGGGCAGACCACTTGAGGCCAAAAGGTCAAGACCAGACTGGCCAACATGGTGAAACCCCATTTCCACTAAAAAATACAAAAATTAGCTGGGCGTGGTGGCCAGTGCCTGTAATCCCAGCTACTCGGAATGCTGAGGCAGGAGAATCGCTTGAACCTGGGAGGTGGAGGTTGCACTGAATCAGGATCACGCCACTGCATTCCAGCCTGGGTGACAGAGAGACTGCATCTCCAAAAAAAA